>NW_011889467.1:0-58466 GCF_000151845.1 Pteropus vampyrus
CCACAGTGGTAAGCTGAGTTATGGACTACAGCTAGGCAATACTGTGAGGTCACCCTAGGATCGGCATCTCATTGGTCTGTATATATCATGTGACACAACTGAAAATAAAAGTCCCCTTTAAGCATTCAAAACCTATTAGGAACATTCATGATGTAGACAGACCAAAAGACTTGGTGTCCTGCCTCCATTTTGTAACCCAACTTAACGGTTACACAATACAGTGACTCAATGCAATCTCATATAACCTACCTTAACCACCTATCAACACCAGTCCCTTTCAATTCTGCCCTAGCCACAGCATTAAGCTCAGTTATGGACTACTGCTAGGCAATATTGTGAGGTCATCCTAGGATCAGCGTCTCATTGGTCCACACATGTCATGTGACACAACTGAAAATAAAAGTCCCCTTTAAGCATTCAAGACTTATTAGAAACATTCCTGATACACACCAAAAGACCTGGCGTCCTGCCACCTTTTTATGAATCAAGTTAACGGTTATACAATGCAGTGACTCAATACAACTTCATTCAACCTACTTTAACCACCTACAACGATCCGTCCCTTTCAACTCTGCCCTAGCCACAGCGGTAAGCTCAGTTATGGACTACTGCTAGGCGATACTGTGAGGTCACCCTAGGATCAGCATCTCATTGGTCCACAGGTGTCATGTGACACAACTGAAAATAAAAGTCCCTTTTAAGCTTTCAGAAAACCGATCAGGAATGTTCATGATACAGACGGACCAGAAGACTTGGCGTCCTGCTGCCTTTCTATAAATCAAGTTAACGGTTATACAATACAGTGATTCAATACAACTTCATTTAACCTACCTTAACCTTCTACCACTGCCAATCCGTTTTAACTCACCATCACCACAGCAGCAAGCTCAGTTATGAACTACTGCTACGCAATAGTGTGAGGTCACCCTAGGATCAGCATCTCATTGGTCCACTCCTGGCTTGTGACACAAATGAAATTAATAGTCCCTTTTAAACATTCAATACTTATTAGGAACATTTCTCATATGAACAGACCAAAAAACCTGAGTCTGGCCTCCTTTATATAACCCAACTTAACGGTTATACAATACAGTGACTCAATGCAACGACATTTAACCTACTTTAACCACCTACCACCATCAGTCCCTTTCAACTCTGCTCTAGCCACTGCAATAAGCTGTTATTACTACTGCTAATCAATACTGTGAGGTCGCCCTACGATCAGCATCTCATTGGTCCACATACGTCATGTTCAGAATTGAAAATTAAAGTCTGCTTTAAACATTCAAAACCTGTTAGGAACATTCCTCATATGGACAGACCAAAAAACCTGAGTCCAGCCTTCTTTTTATAACCCAAGTTAACGATTATAGAATTCAGTGACTCAATACAACTTCATTTAACGTACCTTAACCACCTACCACCAACAGTCCCTTTCAATTCTGCTCTAGCCAAAACAGTAAGCTCAGTTATGTACTATTGCTAGGCAATACTGTGAGGTCACCCTAGGATCAGCATCTCATTCGTCCACTCCTGTCATGTGACACAATTAAAAATAAAAGTCCCTTTATTCATTCAAAAACCTATTAGGAACATTCCTGATACAGACCAAAAGACCTGCCGTCCTGCCTACGTAACGGTTATACAATATGGTGACTCAATGCAACTTTATTTAACCTACCTTAACCACCTACCACCATCAGTCCCTTTCAATTCTGCCCTAGCCACAGCAGTAAGCTCAGTTATGGACTACTGCTAGGCAATACTGTGAGGTCACCCTAGGATCAGCATCTCATTGGTCCACAAGTGTCATGTGACACAATTGAAAATAAAAGTCCCTTTTAAGCATTCAAAAAATCTATTAGGAACATTCATGATACAGACGGACCAAAAGACTTGGCGTCCTGCAGGCTTTTTATAAATCAAGTTAACGGTTATACAATACAGTGACTCAATGCAACTTTATTTAACCTACTTTAACCACCTACCACCGCCAGTCCCTTTCAACTCTGCTCTAGCCACTGCAATAAGCTCCGTTATCACTACTGGTAATCAATACTGTGAGGTCACCCTAGGATCAGCATCTCATTGGTCCACTCACGTCATGTGACAGAATTGAAAATTAAAGTCCCCTTTAAACACTGAAAACCTATTAAGAACATTCCTCATATGGACAGACCGAAAAACCTGAGTCCGACCTTCTTTTTATAAGCCAAGTTAACGGTTATAGAATTCAGTTACTGAATACAACTTCATTTAATGTACCTTAACCACCTACCACCAACAGTCCCTTTCAATTCTACCCTAGCCACAGCAGTAAGCTCAGTTATGTACTATTGCTAGGCAATACTGTGAGGTCACCCTAGGATCAGCATCTCATTGGTCCACATGTGTCATGTGACACAAGTGAAAATTAAAGTCCCCTTTAAACATTCAAAACCTATTAGGAACATTCCTCATATGGACAGACGAAAAAACCTGAGTACGGCCTTCTTTTTATAACCCAAGTTAACGGTTATACAATACAGTGACTCAATACAACTTCATTTAACGCACCTTAAGCACCTACCACCGCTAGTCTCTTTCAACTCGCTACAGACACAGCAATAAGCTCAGTTATGTACTATTGCTAGGCAATACTGTGAGGTTACCCTAGCATCAGCATCTCATTTGTCCATACCTATCATGTGACACAATTGAAAATAAAAGTCCCAGTAATCATTCAAGAACCTATAGGAACATTCCTGATACAGAGCAAAAGACCTGGTGTCCTGCCTCCTTGTTTAACCCAAGTTAATGGTTATACAATACAGTGTCTCAATACAACATCAATTAACCTACCTTAACGACCTATCACCATCAATCCCTTTCAACTCTAGCCTCCTTTTTATAATCCAAGTTAATGGTTATGCAATACAGATTAAATGCAACTTCATTTAACCTACTTTCACCACCTACCACCATCAGTCCCTTTCAACTCTGCTCTAGCCACAACAATAAGCTCAGTTATGTACTACTGTTGGGCAATTCCATGTGAAGCCCCCAGGAAGAGTGTCTCATTGGTCACTACACGTTATGAGACAGAGTTGAAAAAAAAAAAGGCCTGTTTATCCATTCAAAGCCTATTATGAACTTTCCTGATACAAACAGACCAAAAGACTAGGTATCTTGCCTCCCTTTCATAACCTATTTTGATGGTTACACAATACAGAGACTAAATACAGATTTAATCTACCTTCACCTCTTAGCATCCTTAAGCCCATTTCAACTCTGCTCTAGCCAGAGCAATAAGCTCAGTTGTATACTATTGTTAGGTAGGTAATACTGTGAGGTCACCTTAGGACTAGCATCTCATTGGTATATACCTGTCATGTGACTCAACTGAAAAAAAAAGTTTCCTTTAACCATTCAAACCCTATTTGAACATTCCTGATACAAAGAGAACAAAAGACCTGGTACCTTGCCTCCCTTTTATACTTAAATTTAGTGGTTATACAATAGTGACTCAATATAACTGAATTTAACCTCCCTTTTCCTCTTGCCACCATAGATCCCTTTCAACTGTGCTCTAGCCACGGCAATAATCTCAGTTATATATTACTTTTAGGTGATACAGCGAGGTCACCGTAGCATATCATTGGTCACCGCCTCTCATTTGGATCAAATAAAAAAAAGTCCCCTTTACCCATCCAAACTCTATTATGAACACTCTTGATGTAGACACACCAAAAGACCAAGTCCTTGTCTTCAGAAAGCTTGCAGTCTCCTGGGAGAATTAGTAGCTGATGGTGCTCAAGGAGAATGTGTTTGTGTTGCCTACTGAGACCCCTCATAAAACCAAACTCAGTTCCTTACACCTTGTAGGTACCTAGTATATTTTTGGTAAATAAATAGTACTTTATTGTTTCTATTTTAAAACTGTAGAGGAAAGAACACAGGCCGGGACATCCAGAGACCTTCCCTAAGCACTCTCTCAAACAGCACTACTGCCCCAAGGTCCCCTCCATCCTCTTACTTTTTTTTCTTCCTAACACTTACACCTGCCATTTTAGCTATCTTCACTAGAATGCAACCTCATCTAAGGCAGCAGCCTCTTTTGTTTCACTTCACCATCTGTACGAAGCACAGAAAATAAGAAATCAAAGACCTAGTACGCTTTACCTTACCTGTACAAACGTCTACTTAGCTGCTTTCCGCATGCCACAAATGTTCATGGAGTTGAAACTACTAACAAGGCATTACAGAGAAAGAAGAGAAGCTTAAAATGAAGTGTATGAAAGGGAAGGACGGGGAAGCTAGTACACAAAGCATCTACAACATAAAGTCGACTACAAGTGCCTCAAGTCCCCCCAAAGTTTTCAGTGGCTAGAGCAATCACAAACACAATGTTTGTTAATTGCTACATCTCCATCGTCGCCCTTGGTCAAAACCATTAATGGCACATGAGCAAGTGGTTCACCATGAACACATCCTGTGACAAGATGTTTTACTTATACGTGTATATACTAAAACTCACAGATGGCTTTTAAATAATATACCAGGAGGATTTACTGCTATGTAAGGAAATTCTAGGATAATGGTTTAGAAACTTTCTAAAACCAAGTTTCCTAAGCTGAAGATTAAGAAATTGAGGGAAGTGGGAAAAGCAGTCTCATTGGGCAAAGGAAATCAGTGGTGACTTTAAAAAATGTGCCTGAAGTGCTGCTCAGCCAGCCACATTCGGACATCATGCATTATTTCAAAATCGCCATTAAGGAGGATCAGTCAAAAGCACATGTCCATCACAGCTAAAATTCTCAAGGTAGTTTAAACAGTGTTAATGACGGAGTACAAAAGGCATAGGCCAATTAAATGCCCCACTCTTTCAGTGCTTGATAATTTGATGGCACCGGAAACTTACCTCAACTTCGTCACTTTCATTTATATCTTTATTATAGCCTACAGGTGGTGGGAATCTCACATCATGGAACGGAATCTGTCTCTCTGGCTGCCAGCTGCAAATAAGCAAACACTCAATTATTTAACATGCTTTCCGGCTTAATGGAAACAATGACCACGTTGCCATCAACTTTTGGTTAAGTGTGACCCTCTGTTTTTCTAGTTGAAAGAAGCAAATGCTTTAAAACTATCAGTGTTGCTGAGTGGGGCATAATGGCAAAATAGAGACGTTTCAATGAAGTCTGCATGCAGCACAACAGCCTTGTAGTTCTATCTGGAATATTTCTCTAAACACAACAGATAAATATTACAATTTCCCAAACAAGTCTTTCTGCGAAAAATTTCAACCTCTAAGAGTTCTAAATGTAAAGCCACAACAGCAATTTTCTTTGATGCTTAAATTAAATGTTAGTATCAGTGTTAGTAATATCATCACCAGACTTCCACTTGCAAAGGAATTTTAACCACATTCCAATGACCGCAGAAACTGGTCCTAAATGCCCTCTAATTCCCAAGCAAAATGGGGCAGTCAGCACATCAGCAATTCAGAACTCACTTTTCCCCCTTTAAATTTTAGATCCCACGAGGTGGTCAATTCTTGCCATGGATAGCTGGCTGCTGATCAGTATGACGTACCAGCATGCACTGGCCTGGCGGGGTCTCCTAAACCGCAGAAACCCAATGGAGACAGCCTATAGGAGTTCAGTAAGTTGCCTACGTTTTTAAGTTAAAATGATATGGAACAATTTTGAAAACCACCAAACTATTCTTTTATATCCACAATTATGTAAAATATTAAAAGGCAAACTTTGTAAAAACATCGGAGGATTCAACTGCTGGAGCAGTCATTTCTGAGTTTCTTGCTAAAAGGGTTTCTTAGTAAAATCCTACTGAGAAAAGTGTTTTGTTTTGTTTTGTTTTAAGAATAATTATTATATAAGGTAGGAGTGTAGGTAATTAGGCAGAATTTGTAGAAATCTGATTAGGGCCTATTTTAGGCTGAATCCTTTCTCTAAATTATTACACATGCTTGAAAACTATAAAACAGAATTGTCTTTACTTCAAAAAAGCCTTTTTATATTTATAGAAAAATAGTGATTTTTAACATGTTACAAATTCACTGCTAAATTTGATTTGTAAAGAAAATAATACATAAAATAATTTTATTGGTTCCAAAGAAGGATTTTAAGTTTTAAGTGTACCAAGAAAAAAATTCAAATTCTTTAAGAAATACGGAAGGTCAAAACAAAGCATCTAAAATAATTTGGTATTATAGTAATAGGAGTTTCTTTATGACTGAAAGAAAGGGTAAATATAGTCTGAAGTTTTATAGATTACTTTTTTAAAAAACAGAAAATCAAAAAGGAAACACAAGAAAAGGCAAAGAGACTACTTTAGTGGGAACCTAGCAAATCCTAGTAATGTGCTCAAACCCAGTGGTGAATCTTGAACATACTCCATGAACACAAGGGAAAACAGTTGATCTGTTTCGAATTTCAGGGATGGCAGGCAGCTTGAAGAGCACCTTCTATACAGCTGTGATACATGAGATAATTAGGATGCCCAAAGATATAATGATTTTAAGTTTACTGGAGAAGTGATTTGATAAATCGGTGTGTAAACTAGACACATTCTTAAATGTAGAGGAAATGACTGTTTGCTTAATACTCTAGATTAAGGACTACAGCAGAAGAAAGTAAGAGTGGCAAATAAAGATAACTCTGCTTTTATGGGAAACAGTGTTTACTTAGTAATGGGAGCAAGCAGTGAAGAGAATAATTATAAGAAAAAAATTACTCTCCAAGTTATCAAAGATTCCTCCGTTAGCGGTGTTATGCTGTTGTCTAGTATATAACCACGGATACCAGATACAGCGAAGAGGCAGATTCTGGAACTTGTGGCTCTTTGTATTCAGAGAAAGGCATTCTATCATTTCAACTATAATTTGGACTGAGATTATTAGTATAGAGCTGAGAATAGGGTCGGATACTCTAAATCCTTTTATCTCTATCCCTCTAAACGTGTTTCAGACATCTGAGAACACTACTTTGTCCTGCTGGCAGCTAAAAGAATCTGCGAATAGTCTAATTACAATATGTCTGGGTCAGATACTATATTTTAACAGATTTATTGAGATATAATTCATATAACATATAATCCATCCAGTTAAGTGAATTTAATAGTTTTAAGTATATTCACAGATATGTGCAATGTGCAACCATTACCAGTCAATTTTAGAAAGTTTTCATCACCTCAAAAAGAAATCCTATACTCTTTAGCTATGGCTCCCTAACCACCCCAGACCTAAGCAACCACTAATCTATTTCTTCTCTCTAAATATCTGTAATCTGTTTTTGATATACTATCAATTCTCTCGCTATATAAAAGCCAAAACATTAGTCTACGACCATGCCACCCTGAACAAGCCCAATTCCGTCTGATCCTGGAAGCTAAGCAGGGTAGGGCCTGGTTAATACTGGGATGGGAGACCACCTAGGAAGACCAGGTGCTGTAGGCATAAAAAATAAAAAAATAAGGGATTGTAAACTGACGAAGTCCTTGCAATCTGTGAGGTCAACTAAGGGTTGCCTCGCCTTAAAAAAAAAAAAAAAAGCCAAAACATTAGAACTGTTGACCATTCTTCAGAGTTCAGTAAAATCCTAAGATCAAGACCACATCTATACTTTGGCTAAGGAGTTTATATGTACTTTAGAATCTTGAATGGCTATTCTAATAAACAGCCTTTATTAGCATTCGAAAAATTTAGTCGAAAGACTCATCTCCCCCAAGAAAGTGTTAGCATCTATATTATTGATGACTTTGTACAGCTGATGTTCCTAGGCCTGTATTATTTACTCACCTAGTAGAAGAAAGCTGAAAAGATCACTTACCACTATTATTGACTATAAATATATGAAACAGATAAAAAACAAATTAATGGGTAAACACAATTATTTCCAATAAAATATACTAGAAAACTAAAACTACTGATTTTAGATTTGTTACAAAACTCACATTTTTACCAATACTTATGATTCTATTCATTTTCATCTTTTAACTATTACAAATATTCCTATTCAAAATCTCAGTTACTAACACATTAGAATCTGGTTTCTTTCTTTACATTCAAGGAAACTGATATGTCAGGATCAAGATTATACAAAAGGTATCTCTGAGGTCATTAGCAGGAACAATCTTTCCACTGGTTTAATACTGAGTTGTTCAGGAACTTCCTGGTAGGTAACATGAAGATCCGTTCCTGAAAAACACTCAAACTAGACTTGAATTTTTTTAAAATGAGGAGTAAAAAGAATAGTTAGCATAAAATAGTAAAGAATCCAAACACTAAAATTATATCAAGACACTTACTTGTTTTCAAATGCAACTGTTATTGAATCTTCATGAACGTCCTTTACAAATGCCTGTGAAAATAAAGTTAAATTAACTTCTAAGCTTAAAGAGCATTTGTTTTTAAATTTTACAGATACCAAACATTTTATATTTGAGAATAAAATGGAACTTTGAAAGTGTGTAATTCTGTGAGAATCACATCTATCTTTAGCCACCTACTATGTGCTAGGCCCTAGGAATATTGATTAGTTAAAACAAAACAAGAAAAAACTGCTCTAGAGTTCAGCATCTAAAATAGGAGAGGAGGAGGGGGAAGACGAGAGGGGGTGGAAACAAGTAAATTGAAAATTACAATGCAGGTGGTGAGTGCAAAGCTGGAGGTACACTTTAGGCTAGAATTACTGGCTTGTTCTAGAGCTGTATGTCAGCCAGTATAGATCTATTAGAACCTATCTTTTTCTCCTCAATAAAATTTTAGGAATATAAAACAGTAAATGACTAAACATAATCACAAATATACATATATATATATATACACGTACATTAAAATTTTCTTTAAAAACAATATGCTGCTAATACCAGTAAAAAGTCCAATTATGAGAGTTTAATTAAATTCCCACTCTCAAAGGCACTTGGAGGAAAAAAGTTAATATAAAGTACAGAGGTTTAAATCTTTTAAATCTGATGACGCAATTATTAGTAATCTGCAGAAAAACATAACAAAAGTAATAGCTAATTACCAAGAATTCTTTAATCAGCATGCTGTCCATAATTCCATAAAATTAAGTTTTTAACAGGTGCAAGAAAGGAGGTTTTGCTTTTGTTTTGACAATTAGAGGAGTATGATAAAGTATCAAGAAACCCAAGGGGCTTTATATCTTACTTTATTTTAAAATGGCTTGAGATATTTAAGCGGCTTATTCAAATTTGTTCTGTACATGTTTCTCTCTACCTGCAAGTATTATGGCCAAACTCCTTTTCTGGCTGTAAAAGGCCCACCATGATCTGGTCCCACTGCTCATCTCTTCAAAGCTTCATCTTTCATATCTTTGAAGGTTGTAATCTGACAGTGCTAAACTACTTGGGCCTCTCTTCATAAATGCTATTCCTGCTTGCCTATCGTCTCTTCCCTCTTTTCACCTAGCTATCTCCTATTGGTCTTTTAGGCTTCATTTCAGATGTCATCTCCTATGACAAAACCCAGGAGACTAGGTTAAATTCTGTCCTCTGCATTCCTATGCTTGTCAGTAGTATAAACGTGCTTCACTCTATTATTATTGTCCATTTTCCCACTAAATGTAAACTTCCTTAAGGTGGAGATAAGCCTTATTTTATTATACTGTTGGACTTCAGAGTGCCTAGGAAGGCAGATGAATGATTGCTAAGTGGATCCCTGCCTAAGGGCTTCCTATCCTAGCCTAGGGGGAAAGGTATGTGTGCTGGAGAGGGTGGTATGTTGATCAAGGAAGACAGACAGGAAGGTGAGGTTCTTATCAAACTTTAAAGATTGAGGAAGAACTAGCCCAACAAAAGGGAGGGGAGGATCTGGACACAAGCTAAGCCTAAAGAGCAGCAGGAACAAAGGCTTAGACCTAGAGAAGAAGGAGTATGGTAGAAATAAATCCATTGTAGATAAGGAAGCCAAGACAATTCAGTGGAAAAAGAAGTGTTTTCAACAAATGGTGCTGGGACAGCTGATTATCCATGTGCAAAAGAATAAGTGTTGACCCTTACCTCATATCCTATACAGAAATCAACTAAAAAATGCATCGCAGATCTAAATGTTAAGAGCCAGAACTATGTAACCCTGAGAAGAAAACACAGTAAATCTTGAAGATTTAGGATATTAAGAAGATAATTAGTTTGGATTAATACTATTCTTTATTTAACTTTTGTATCTTCACTAACTGGCACAATTTCTGGTATAGAGCAGGTGTCCGAAAATCTGTTAAACGATTCAATGCAAATATCTTGGTAAACATGTCTTCAAAGGCCCAAAGTTAAAGAATTTTTAAAAAACTGAAATTTCCCCAAATGCCAAATATTAATCAGCTGCTCCTAAGAAAAACAACGGTAGGTGAGGCAGGTCCCTGGAAAACATTTATATTGAAGCTTCATAAGCAGAGACACCAAACCTTTACAGCTATGCTTAAAAGAATAAAACCAAAGCTATGCTAAAGGAAGTTTACTTGTAAAACCAAGGTGGACTATGATGGAATCCAAGTGTTCTGCTATACCCGAGATGGCTAAATTATTATTTTAAGTGAAGCATGTGTACATATTGTTCTAGTTGCTAGTTTAAAAAGGGGGGAAATCCTCATTTTCTTCCTACCCTTTTGATTTTGCTTGTTTTTCCTCAACTATATTTAAATCATGAACATTTACCACAGTGTATTTTGAGAACTCTAGTTTAATACTGACTATGATATACTAGATTTCTTAAGGGTGCATGTCCCCAATGCTCTAAGGGGTTGCTTGCCTCGCTATTACTTCAGGAGCAGAAAGGCTTGATTTTGAGTTAAAACTGCAGGAAGTGGTTGCTTTTAGTTTTATAAAGTAAATCTCAAAAATTAGGAAGAATGAGAAGAACAGATCTCCCCCATTTCTCTCTTCACATGACAGTAATACCAAATTAACAATCTGCTTTTGGGGGGCGGGATTAGATTAAGGACTAAAATCAAGACTCCTATTTGGAGGCGATCTCTTATTTACCAAGAAGGACCAGTGCCTCTGTCTTCACCCTTGTCTAAAGTTTTATGCATGCATTGCCAGCACAGTTGACCATCAAACAAAATGGGGCTGAACTGCGTGGGTCCACTCACACGAGGATTTTTTCAATAAATTCTTAAACTGTTTGCATTCCCCAGTTGAGTCGGTGGATGCATAGGACGACTGCATGCACTCATCTATGCAATTTTACAAGTAAGACTTGAGCATCCGAGGATTTGGGAATCCGCGGGGAGTCCTAGAACCAATCTCCCAAGGACACTGAGGGACAACTAAGTTTTGTGGGAGTCAAAATTTATATGTAGATTTTCAACTGCATGTATGTGTGGGGCGGGGTGCCCCTAAACATGTTGTTGTTCAAAGGTCAACTGTAATACCAGTTCCTTACCATATATCATATGCTGAAAATGTTAAGTCCTTTCGTCAGCTAAGAGAATCTTGTTATCGTTGGGTAGTGAACTGTTCTCATTAAATCGGGTGTCTTTCCAATTGTTGCCCTTGTCTAAAACTGTGCTGTCTACCAGCCACTGGTCATATGTGACTATTTATATTTAAATTAATCATAATGAAAAAATCAGTCTCCTAGTCAAACTTGCCACTTTTCAAATGCTCAAAAGTCACACATGGCTTAGTGCCTACTACAGTGGCCAGCACAGGTAGAGAGCATTTCCATGATAGCAAAAAGCTCTGCTGGATGACACTGATTTAAAAACATTTCCAAATGTTGGGGACTGTTTTCTAACCCACCTTAGAAGCACCATAAAAACCTGTCTCATTACTTTATTGCTATATATTTTTTTCTATTTGCCAAACTTACTGCTCAGTTTAATCATGCTCATTCACACTTGACTATTTTCTTAAATCAAATGTTCCCTCAAAGGCGGAAGATCTGCAATTGCTGTGACTATTAAACAACAAAAAAAAGCTTTCAAAGGCTCTGAAAGCAATTCCGGATGTAGTGTGAAGAATGGTGTGAGTAATCATCACAGCCTACCAGGGCCACTGCCTTCGAATTAATGAGGCTTATCTCTATATGGATGTTTGCATGATTGTTCCAAAATCAGTCATTTTTTGGTCACCGTTTGCATAGTAAGTGAATAGAGAAGGCATGTAATACCTTTTCTCGTTGCTGCTGTAACAAATGCAATAAAAGACACTCAATAGTTGCTTCTGGCCTGCACTCACATGACGACTTCTAAGGTCTTTTACTAAACTGTCACTTCCTGCTTCTCATTACACTTTCTCCAATAACCCTCCTTTTGGCCCTGCCCCTCCTTTACCCCAACGCTCATACTCCTTCTTCTCTGCCAACCTCCAGAGCACTATCCCCCGCCCACCACCAGTTTGGAGAACTACATTCTCTTGTGATCCCTAACCTATCTACATCGAGCAATTCCTGAGGTTACCAAATAAGAGAGACTGAATGGGTTTGCGTGAATACACAAAGGGAGCTACACCTTACTGAGAGCCAGGGCTCTTCTAAGAGTCAGTAAACTTGGTTGTTAAGTTTCCCTGCAAATGAGACCTAGGGTTAAGATCTTGGTTCTACCACATTACAGCTGTGGGACTCTCCAAGAAGTGCTCCCTGGGCCTCAGATTCCTCATCTGGAAGTCAGGAATGGATACAGGGGGAAGGGGCCTGCCTTCTAAGGTTGTTGTAAGGAAATCACACGTGTCTAGTGCCCAGCAAATGTCTGAGAGGTAGAGCAGAGAGGGGCATACTTTATAAATAATGCAGAACCATAATGAGACAATTACATCTCAATGAAAGCACATTTAAAGATTTAAAAATTGAGACAGGAAAAGAAAAGGCTGTTTACTCAAAGATACTGAATACTAAAAGGTTATTTAGACTCTAAGAAGGAAAAAAAAGTGATGAAAATCTTTGGGTTCTGAGAAAGGTGCTAAAGTTCAGCTAAAGACAGAGGCTCCTCATCAAGGGTAATAAACAGGAAATCAAAAAAAAATTATTATAGGATCTCAACTTACTGGCAAATGGGCCAAAGAGGCAATCTCAAAATCATACTTACTAAAGTGTGTAATGACTAGAAATCCAACTCAAATGTTACTAGAACGTATGAAACTAAGAAGGAAGTCCATCCCGATTTGGTGAGCTTACTCCTCCCACTATACCTCAGACCTCTTAGTTCAGTAAACTCTCTCACAAATGCGAGTCGCTGGTCACAAGAGAGATTATTGTGTAGAGAGTCGGTGTAAGCCCGACCACCACTCGACACAACCACTACGTTAGCACTGAAGACAGCACATGTAGTGCAGTGATAATTCTCATTAGAGAAAACTTAGAGCATTGCAAAATAATTGTCCTAAACAAAACCTGTAAGAGACAGAGAATTAGGGATATACGAAATGTGATAAAACACGATTCAAACTCAAGGCCTCATACACAAAGCGAGTTATCGCTTTGTCACCCTTTGTATGTGGGCATGAAACATGAGGAATGAACACCGGGAAGGGAAAAGTATGATAAATCTCATCAACAACTCTCCCAACCACAGTGCATGTCCAGGAATACTTGATTTCACTTGGGTATTTATTAAAAATTCTGAGACAAACGGACTCTTTCTGGTTCCCTCTGAGCCAAGGCCAACACAGAGAGAAAAACATTAAACTAGTTATACATTTTCCTGTGTGTATGCAGTCTAACTTTTGAATACTTTAGTTCTTATACTCCCTACGCAACAAAAGCAAAGATTTCTAACTTTACCTTTCCTTAAGAGGCATTCAAATGAAGAATTACAATATGCCCAAGTGTAAGTGTTACTGAAAAGGAAGCTGATAGAAGGCTGAATATTTCGCATCTTTGAATCTATATTTAAAAATGGTAACAGACACAGGCAACTGTATTTAAATCGAAAAAATGGGCAGATGCCTCTAGAACAAAGACCTTATTTCAACATTATTCATTTAGGAAATGGTTTGTAAAGATTTTGTGAGGTAAAATTCAAGTGTCTTCATGTCTTAAATAACATAAGGCTCTATAAGTTGTACACATGACTTTTTCTAAGGCAAAGAAATAACTAAGCATAACAGCAGTGCTGTGACAATTACTAAATCGAACTTTCAAGTTTTTAAAAATAAACATGAGGGAAAAATAGAATGAGCTGTTACAATCTTAGGGTTTAGGTTTCATGGTTCTATTAATTCCAAATACTGAGTTTGAGTTATTTTTTAGAGAAAGAGTCCAACTGTTCTCAGCATATACTCTACCCAGTTTATATCGCAAGGGTGGACCATGTGCTCAGAAGATGGAGAATTGTCCCTTGCAGAATTAACAGAATTGTTAATTCTGTTAGACAAATCAAAGTCTGTTTAGTTTTTAAAGGTTTTTCTATCAACTTTATGACCTTGGTTCCTATTTTTTTCATAAATGTAACATTTCTTCATAAATATAACATTTGTCCGTAATAGTTCATTTTTTATTGGTCTTTATTTCCATCTTTTCTGTCCATCCCACTAGACAAGCAAGTCAGTTTACTTTTGCTTTACTTTTATACCTCACAGCAATATTGAGTCCAATAAAAATTTAAACTTTTTCCATTATAGAAATTATTTTTCTATTGATACAGACCATTTGAGGTATTCTTAAAAATAACTCTAATTAAATAAACACAACAGCAATTTCTTTACACACATTTGTTCAAGTTTCACATTTCCCCTCGAGGAACTACGGGATAATCCATTCTTTTTATTCACCTTCAAATTAAGCACCTTTGCTAAAAAACAAAAACAGGAGGATTAATAGCAAAGATAGAGGGCATTTATTATATTCCAATCAGTTTGCGAGCAAAATCATGAGAGTAAATCATAGGTTGCTAGAAGAGAACAATAAATCTTTCAAGACCAGGATGTGTTCCTTGCTCTCTACAGCAAGCAAACTCCACTAAAAGACACTAAGAGTGGTATCCAATCGAAGCTAATACCACAGATTAGAATACTGTTCAACCATTAGCCCCTGCTCATACTTATTAACAGTGCCACAAATCTAGTGAGCGAAATTACCAGTCTTGGAACCAGAATGATTCTACAAAAACTAACCAGCAGGAATTAGGGATTGCTGAAATAAATGCAACCAAAATTTTGACTGCAGAGTCAACTGAAATAATTTTATATCAGTGAGACTGTTAAGAACATACATGCTGGGTTATTTCTTCCTCCTACAGCAAAACGTTTCATCTTTTTTTCTAGAAGTATGAGACAGTTCACATAAGTTTACTCACTTATGAAGTATGTTGACTTCCAAATAGTTACATAAAATTAGTAAACACATATATAGTTAAGTCAATTGTATATTTTCCATTGGCGAAAGGAGTCATTTGAAATGTTTAACTTATCCCATAATAAATTTAAGAATAGTGTTGGACAATGGCAACAATAAATTTCCATGCTTCCTTCCATTCGCACCTCCTATGGCCAAAAGACTGTAGTAAGATGAGATACTACTTGGAGAAGTTATAGTGGGGACACTGAAAAGGAAACAAGAATTTATAGATCACTAGTTCTATAGTATGTACCCACGGATGCACTACTGATACATCAAAATATTTTTTAATCCTCTTTTTGAAAATGTAAGATATTAGTTGATCTGCAGTGGTCTAACTTAAAAAAGAAAAACCCACAGTAAAACCATACGTGCCTATTTAAAACCTCAACAATACAGTCCAGTGCAACAATGTACACAGAAGATAGTCTAGTACTTGGAGCACAAAACAATTATTTCCGCTCAATTTTAAAAATTCCCTAGTAGTAATATTAATTTCCTGAAATTTCATAGCATACATTCAGGTCTTTGGAGAGTTCCAAATTTGGTTTTCAAGTAGCAGAGTTACTAATGTTTTTAGACCCCGAAGCTTCTGTATTCCTGAATTTGATCGCATTTATAACAAGGGAGGGGGGCCGCGAATATTCAAGATTACCAACTTCTTTAACGCATTACTCGGATATGTCAGTGTCTTCCTGAAAGTTTTGGATCTAGTATCTCTTCTGAAATCCACAAAGAGCGGGCACTAAAAATCAGTTGCCATTGTGATTTGGTACTGACTACAGCTTCTTACTACTCTTTCTTCACACCCCTTGCCCAGAACAGTGGAGCTCTCCGAAGTCCCAATGCTGGACCGGAAAACAGAAGCCCAAAGGAGATCTCAAACCCTCTTTGCAAGGCAGGAGGCGGCTCGACGGAAGCGCCCCCCGCTCCTCGCCAACTACCCACACGTCAGGCCCGAATCCCACTGGGAGAGGATATTTAGGAAAAGAAAAATTAGCCATTGCCGTCACTTCGCGCGGATACCGGCCCTTCCAGCCGGGATCTCGATCTCGTACCTGCCGCCGGCCCTCGCCCATCCCCAGCTCTCCCCAGCGAGGATCGGCCCCCGAAAGGGCACCCTCTCCTCCTTGCCTGCTTCTCATTCCGATAGGCGCCAGGGCCTCTTGCAGGAGAGGCAGAGGAGCTCCAGGGGCTTCCTACAGGCCCAACTACGGTCCCTCCCTCCCAAATAACATACCACCTCGCGCGCCCTGGACCCCGAGTGCGACGCTCGGGAAGAGGGCCCCAGGCCTGCCACCCTCCGAGGCCGAGAAGAAAAGGGAGGGAAAGAAGAGCGAAGATGGGGCCTGCCCTGGAGCCAAGTACCTTGTAGAAAGCGCCATTGGAGCCCCGCACTTCCACCACCAGCTCCTCCATCTTCTCGACAGCCCTGCTGGCGCCTGGAGCCCGCCCCCGAGAGGTGGGCTGCGGGCGCTCGAGGCCCAGCCGCAGCGCTACCGCACGCCCCCCGGCAGCAGCGCCGCCGTCACTGCCACCGCCTGCGCTCGCCGTTGGCTCACCACCCGCTCCAAGGCGGCCCCTCACCGGAAGTGAAACCGAAACGGAGGCGAGCGCCTGACTGAGGCCGAACGCTCTGGCCGCTCCGCGTGTAAACACTGAAACCTCGTCACGTGACCGACGCCGCCCCTCCCCCCCGCGGGTTCGGCCCCTCAGCCCCGCCCTCTCTCTCCGCGCGGGCCTGGAGCGCGCGCATGCGCGCTGTTGAGACTCGGCCGGGAGGCCGGGCCCAACGTAAGGCGCGCGGGCTCGGCGTGCATGGACTTGGAGGAGAGCGAGAAGGCGGGAAGGGCGGCCACAGGTCGTACCACTGGCAGAGGTCAGGTCGCCTGGCGTCGCCTGGCGAGGGCGAGAGTACCCATTACTGTAGACGGGCAGACGCTAGCATAGGCGTGGGAAAGGGCCTTCCGTAATGTTCGAGTGCATTCACTTATCCGAGTCCTGGCTAGCTTGGTTTGGAGGGCATTTTTTTCTTTTCAAGTGAGGCAGAGCCTGATTCGGGTGGAGCTGGAGTGGGGGCAAGAGTAACGGTGAAGAGTTAGATGGAAGAAATCAAGACTGTGAACTAGTAACAGTGGCAACCACGGCGACCCAGGCCTGTGTGACCCTTAGAGGCAGAAGGTGAGAGTAACGCCGCCCTCTCCCCAAGAGATTTTGAGCTGTCCCGTGGATCGACAGCCTGTGTCCTCTGAGGGGCGATGGATTGTGCCCGGACCTCTGGCAATGTTAGTCCTCCCTCAGACCCAACACAGATCCATATATCTCTCTTCCCTCAATTCAGTTTCATAGTTTTACTTGACATACATAAAAAAGTGTTAAACACTTGTTAACTTGTTCAGTTTATTTCCCTACTATTTCACTTAGGCCCACCCCATACCAGAGGCCCGTCAGGCGACCCATCTGCAGAGGTCTGCGCACCTGTGTCCTTGCAGCTCTCGCCCTTTTACCCTCCACAGAAGAACAAACCCCAACTCTTTCTCATTCCTGCTTCTGCAGCAATGCTGTATCCACCTTGAGCTAGGTTTCCTTTGGAACACTTGTATCCAACTGAGAAGTTTATTGAGCTCCTACCATATACCAGGCACTGTGCCAAGAGCTAGTTGAACCTTGGCGAAGAAAAAAAAAAGACTGTCAGCATTGAACTTGGACCCTAGAGGCCTAGATGGACGTGAATCAAATGATCAGAAAATTTAATGTGGAGTTCTAACTGTAATAAGGGCTATGAAAGATAGGTACACCTATGACTGTGGCACAGGGCCCACTGTAGGCTGGGGGAGGGGTGGTCAGCCGGGCAATGACTCCTGCTGCTGGAATGTGACCAGTGAGTTAACTGGCAGCACTGAGTTGGTGGAGGCAGAGTGAACTGCCCCAGGCAGGTGCCTCAGAATGAGAGGCATCCTTGGACCTCCAGCTCCCTTCCCACCCCATTCCTAGCCAGAGCAGCAGCGTCAACTACTGGTAGAGCTCCAAGATTAAAGCAGCAGATCAAGGGTCACATTCCTTGAGGCCCCAGTAAACAGGGATGACCCTTTGGACTAGGCTTTCTGGAGGAGTCACAAGATGCAAAGACCCCAATAGGGCTAAAGGAAAATCTCACCATAGGCCAGATAGGCACACAGCATGATCTTTAACCCCACAGGAGCGAAAGGGGCAGTTTGGTAAGAATGATAATGCCTTCCACGTGTTATTGTTCATTTTACTCAAGGCTTTCAAAGATTATCAGTCCTTCACAACCACTACGAGCCGCACTAAACCGGGTGCCATTCGTTCCCTGAACCTCTGATGCACTTTCATGCCTTCATGTCTCTCCAAACCCTTCCTGGCCCCCAGAAATACCCTTCTCAAGATTATCTGCTGAATTCCTATTAGCTAGTTATTTATCTCAGGTGCAGAGAGTTGAGTTAACTTTGCTCCTCAGTTCTCAGCACATTGTCATCATCAGTCCCTGCAAGGCCCCCCATTTATATAATTTTATATTGTTCATATTATTTTCCCTCAATCCCCACGCTCATTCTTTTGCTAGACATCAATTGCAACATGTTTGATACAGATCCTTGATAATTTAAGGCATGCAGCGTTTTGCATATGCCTTTTACATTTAGAGATGGCATTGGACTGTTTCCACTCAACACTGCGTTCTTGTGAGCTAATCCCCATTGCTGTGTGTACACCTGTTTTTTTTGTTTGTTTGTTTTTTGTTTTTGTTTTTTTCTTTTTTGCTTCTAACTGCTGCTGAGTATTCCATAGATTTTAGTGATACATTTCCCTAGTGATGGGTGTCTAGATTATTATCAACTCCCTGATGTCACACTGTGGTGAAAACCTTTGTGAAGGTCTTTAAGAACCTTTGCAAGAATTTATTTTGGGCTCTTATAGAACTTTATCCATATCCCCTGCTTCCTCACTGTACTACTTGGCATATAGCAGGGACTCAGTAAATGTTGGATACCTCTACTATGATGCTGGAATCACTTATTTATATTTCTGTTTCCCTCATTGGACTTTGAGTTCCTTATCGGCAGGAAAGATGTCTTACTTACCTACCCTTTGTGTCTCTGGTACATACACACTGATTGATTTTAGGAAATGTTTGGTGAACCAACATGCTATCCTCTCTACCTGTATGTACTGTGGCTCAGTCTTGTCCACTTAACTCTGGGTCCCAGCCACGCTCCCATCTCTAGCTCTGGAAATGTCCCCTTTCAAGACAGCTCAGCTGAACTCAGACATGGGCTCGGCCCTGCTCGTGAGCCTGCTTCTCCCATATTCTTCTCTCTCAGTCACTGGCAACCCCTTCTGCAAGTTACTTGCTCAGGCCTAAAACTGACTCATTTCGACGCTCTCTTTCTCTCACACATCTAATCTATCAGGAAATCTTTTGAATCCACAATCTGTTTTTCACCAGTTGCACTCCTAAAACCATGGTTTAAGCCCCCATCCTCTCTTACATTATTATTGCACCAACTTGTTGTTCTCCTTGCAGCCACTCTTATCTATTCTCAACACAGAAGAGAGGAGAACCTTTCAATTGCTCCCTAAATGCCTTAGGGTAGAAGTCAAAGTCCTTATTTATTTGAGCCTCAGTGCCCTGCAGGTACTGGCCTCTATTATCTCCTCTATCTCATCTTTAACTCCCTCCTTCATTCCATTCCACTCATACTGGTTGCTTCGCTGTTTCTTGAAAACACCAGGCAGGTTCTGTCTCCTCTCACTAGAACTGAAACTCAGTGAGAACAGAGATTTTTATTTCTTTCATTCACTACTTGTCCCCATTGCCTACTACGGTGTTTGGAACATAGTAGGTGCTTACTTAATATTTATCGAATGAATGAATATGTGCTGAGAACCCAGCTTGGGTCAACTCTGCTTCCATGCCTATATTTAATTCGTATTGGAACAATCCTTCAAGCACTTCTAGCCTTGCCTTGGCCCCTAGCTTCCATTAAATTGCCGCCTGTTGTCTTTGCATTGATTTATTATGTTATTTCCTGCTCCTTCACAAGTTGAGCCCTCTGGGTCTTTTACATGCCTCAATCCTAGCCGAAATGCCTTGTCCTTTCTTACTCTAGAAATCGTACATACCCTCGGACCCAGCTAACTAATGTCTCAGTTCTTTCAAGATACTTTCTCTGACAATTTTACCTCACTTTGTCCTCTCCTTTGAGCTAGATGTTAGGAAACAAATTACTCATCTTTATGTTTTAGAACAGTTTTAGATTTACAGGAAAATTGGAAAGATAATTTAGAGTTCTCGTATCAGTTCTATGATACCTCCCTCCCAGTTTCCTCTATTAACATCTTGCATTGCTTGGTACGTTTTTTATTATTGAGGAGCCAATATCAATACATTATTACTAACTACAGTCCATAGTCTACATTACGGTTCATTCTTGGTGTTGTACATTGTATAGGTTTGGACAACTGCATAATGTCATGCATCCACCATTACAGTATCACACAGAATCGTTCATCACTCTAAAAATCCTGTGTTCCACCTATTTAGTCATTAGTTCGACCCCCTAATTCCTGGCAACCACAGAGTTTTTACTGTCTCCATAGATTTGTCTTTTCCAGAATGTCACATAGTTGGAATCATACATTAGATAGCCTTTACAGACTGGCTTCTTTCACTTCGCAATATGCATTTAGGGTTCCTCCATATCTTTTCATGACTTGATAGCTCATTCCTTTTTAGCGCAGAATAATATTCCATTGTCTGATGTACTATAGTTTGTTTATCCATTCACCTATCGAAGGACATTTTGGTTGCTTCCAGTTTTTGTCGATTATGAATAAAGCTGCTGTTAACATTTGTGTGAGGTTTGTGTGGACATAAGTATTCAACTCCTTTGGTAAATGCCAAAGAACATAATTGCTGGGTGTAATGGTAAAAGTATGTTTAGTTTTGTAAGGAACTGCAAACTGTCTTTCAAAGTGGCTGTACTATATTGCATTCCCACCAGCGATGAATGGGAATTCATGTTGCTCCACATCCTCACAAGTATTTGGTGTTGTCAGTGTTCTGGATTTTGGCCATTCTGATAGGTGTGTAAGGGAATTTTTTTTACCCCTTTTATTGTTTTAATTTGTAACTCCCCAAGGATTTATGATATTGAGCATATTTTATATGCTTATTTGCCATCTGTATATCTTCTTAGATAAGGTCTCTGTTCAGATTTTTTGCCTATTTTTTTATTGGGTTATTATTGATGAGTTTTAATTCGATATTTTCTTACTGATATGTTTCTTTGTATATTCTGGATACCAGCCCTTTATCGGGTTGCGTTTTGCAGATATTTTCTCCCAGTCTGTGGCCTGTCTTTTCCATTCATGAGCAGAGGTTTTCAGTTTTTTTAAAAAGTCCAACTTAATTAATTTTCTTCTCTCATGGATTGTACTTTTGTCATTGTATCCAGAAAGTCATCACCAAACCTAAGTTCACCTAGATTTTCTCCTGCGTTAGCTCCTAGAAGTTTATAGTTCTGTGTTTTACATTTAGGTCTGTGACCCATTTTGAGTTAATTTTTGTCAAAGGTATAAGGTCCGTGTTTATAACTTTTTTCTTTTTTCTTTTCTTTTTTTTTTTTTTTTTTTTTTTTGCATATGGATGTCCAGTTGTTCCAGCACCATTTTTTGAAAAGATTGTCGTTTCTCCATTGAATTGCCTTTGCTTCCTTGGAAAAGATTGGCCATATTCATATGGGTCTAATTCCGTTCTGTCTAGTCTGTTCATTGATCAATTTGTCTGTTCTTTTATCAACACCATACTGTCTTGATTACTGTAGCTTTAAAATAAGTTAACGTTTGGTAGTGTCAGTCCTCTGACTTCGTTCTTCAGTATTGTGTTTGCTATTCTGAATCCTCTGCCTTTCCATATAGACTTTAGAATCAGTTTGTCAGTATCCACAAAATAACTTGACGGGATTTTGATTGAGATTGCATTGAATTTGTAGATCAAGATGGGAGGAAGTGACATCTTAACAATATTTAGTCTTCCTTTTTATGAACGTAGAATAGCTCTTTAGATTTTTTTATTTCTTTCATCAAGGTTTTGTAGTGTTCCTCATGTCGATACTGCACATATTTTGTGAGTACCTCATTTTTTGGTGGTGATGTAAAAGGTATTGTGTTTTTAATTTCAAATTCCAGTTGGTCATTGCTGATTGATATATAAATCTCTAACCACTGCTTTTTCTGCACACCGTAAATTTTGATAAATTGTATTTTTTTTCATTTAGTTCAAAACATTGTAAATATTTTTGGAAACTTCTCCTTTGACCCATGTGTCATTTCATCTCCAAATATATGGAGATTTCCCAGTTATCTTTCTTTTATTGATTTTTAGTTTAATTCCATTGTGGTCTGAGAGCAGACATTGTATAATTTCTGTTCTTTCAAATTTAAGGTATGTTTTATGGACCAGAGTGTGGTCTGTCTTGATGAATGTTCCATGTGAAGTTGAGAAGAATGTGTATCCTACTGTTGTTAGGTCAAGTAGTCTATAGGTGTCAATTAGATCAAGTTAATTGATGAAACTGTTCAGTTTAACTATATCCTTACTGATTTTCTGCCTGCTCAATCTGTCATTTGCTGACAGAGGGGAGTTCAAGTCTCCAAATATAACAATAGATTTGTCTGTTTCTCCATGTAGTTCTATCAGCTTTTGCCTCAATGGTTTTGACATTCTTTTGTTGACTGCTTGTACATTAAGTGTTTTTATATCTTCTTGGAGAATTGACCTCTTTATTATTATGTAATGCCCTTCTTTATCCCTGATAATGTTCCTTCCTCTGAAGTCTGCTTTTTTCTGAAATATAACTACTCCAGCTTTCTTTTGATTAGTGTTAGCATGGTTCATCTCTCTGCATCCTTTTACTTTTAATCTACCTGTGTCTTTATAAATAAAGTGGGGTTTCTTAAGGACAAAATATAGTTATGTCTTTTTAAAATCCATTTTTAACAGTCTCTTTCTTTTAATTCATGTATTTAGACCATTCACATTCAAAGTGATTGTTGATATAGTTGGATTAATATACCATGCTTGTAATTGTTTTCTGTTCATTACACTTGTTCTTTTTATCCTCTTCTCTTTTTCTGCCTTCTCTGATTTTAATTGAGCATTATATATGATTCTATGTTATTTCTGCCCTTAGGATATCAATTATATGTCTTTAAAAATGTTTTTAGTGGTTTCCCTAGAATTTTCAGTATATATTTACAGCTAATTTAAGTTTACTTTTGAGTAACACTATGTCACTTCATGGGTAGTACGGATAGCTTATTACAGAGTATTCCCAATTCCTATCCTTTCTCTGCTGTCATTTAATTTCACTTATCCATGTACTGTAATCACCAATACATTATTGCTAGTATTGGATTTGAAAAGACAGATCAGTTAAGGTTAAGAAAAATAAGAGTTTATTGTACCTTCATTAATTCCTTCTCAAAAGCCCTTCTGTTATGTAGATTTGAGTTTCTGACCTGTGTTCCTTTCTTCCTTTCTTAAGAACTTTGAACATTTCTTGCAAAGTAGGTCTACTGGTTACAAATTCTCTCAATCTTTGGCTGAGTAAGTTTGTTTCTTCACTTTTGAAGGATAATTTTACTGAATACAGATGTCTAGTTTTTTCTCCCTTTTCAACACTAAATATGTTACTCTCTTCCTGCTTTCATGATTTCCAATAAGAAGTCTGAGGTCATTCTTATTCTTATACCTGTATAAGTAATTCCCCCTACCTCCTGCTCTTCCATGTTTTCTCTCTGTCTTTGATTTTCTTCAGTTTGAACATGATGTGCTTAGATGTGAATTTTTTTTTTTGTATTTATCATGCTTGATGTCCTCTGAGCTTCCTGGAGCTGTGGTTTGGTGTCTGTCATTAATGTTGGAAAATTCTCAGCCTTTATTACTTCAAATATTTCTTCTCCTGTCTCTCTGTCTTCTTCTGGTGTTCCCATTATGCATGTGTTACACTTTCTGTAACTGTTCTACAGTTCTTGGATATTATTTTTCTTTTTGCATTTCTGTTTGGGAAGTTTACATTGACATATCCTTAAGTTCACTGATTCTTAGCTGTGTCCAGTCTACCGATGAGCTTGTCTAAGGCGTTCTTCGTTTCTGTTACATTGTGTTTTTATTAATTTCTGTCAATTTGTTTTTATTCTTTCTTAGAGATTTAATCTCTGCTTACATTACTGATTTGTTCTTTTTGTGCATATAAATTTTTATTCTATTATCAAACAATATCACACTTGTAGAAAAGTCATAAGTACAATACAAAGATTTATTTTCCTGGACTATTAAGAAATACATTGCTGACCTGATGCCCATCACTTCTCAATTTGTAAGCGCATTTTTCATACAGACAAGGACATTCTCCTACACAATGACAATACCACCATCAACATCAGGAAATTCACATCAGTAGAATACTACTCTCTTATCCTGATACTCTATTCAAGTTGGTCAATTATCCCAGTAAAGCCACTTATAGCAAACGGATCCAGCTTAGAATAATATTTTTTACATTTAATTTCCACGTATCTACAACAGTTCCTTGGTTTTACCTTGATTTTCATGCCCTTGATACATTTCAAGATTATAGGATAGTTACTTTGTAATGTGTTTTGAATTTATCTTATATTTTAACAGTATTAAGTTTATACACCTTTGGCATTAATATTGGAGAAATGATGCTCTGTTTTTCTTGTTGCATCGTATTTCTGCTTGTTCCATTACTGCTGATATTCATGCAAATATTTTTCCTCAAATTTCCACTAAAACTACAATGCTGAAAATTTTAAGGTACAAAGGCAGTAAAATAGGATTAGGAGTAATAGCACCAATTGGAAGCTGGACACCAGTTGTGCATATGGTATCTGACTTTGGACTACTGATTTGTTCCTGTATGTTGTGTACCTTTTCTGTGAGAACTTTTAACATATCAATCATAACTATTTTAAGTTTCCTATATGATAATTCTACAATCAGTGTCATATTTAAGTCTCATTTCTATGCTTGCTTTGCCTGTTCAGACTGTTTTACTTGCCTTTAAGCATGGCTTGCAATTTTTTGTTGAAATTCAGGCATGATGTATTGGGTAATAGGAACTGAGTTAATGAGGCTTTTAGTTTGAGGTTTTATGTTGATTTGGCTAGGAGCTGAGCTGCGTTTAATGTTTGCTGCAGCTGCAGTTGCCAGATGCTTCCGTTTCCTCTGGTATCCTTCTTTTTGTCTCATTTGTTATCTTTGGGCTTCCCTAAGAACTCCTTCTTACATAGTCTGTCTCTGCTCTCTTAGTTCTAATCCACTATTATATCAAAGGGGAACATTCTCTCATCTTGTGCCTCCCAGATTTTTAGTGGGCCTGAGTCCCTGGGCTGTGATTGTCAGAAGCACTTTTGAGCTTTTCTTTTCTCCCTTTAGGTGATACAGGAAGGTTAGAGTGGGGCTCGCACTGACTAATAGCCCCTCTCCCAGGTCAGGAAGGACTTTGGTAAGCCATTTCCATTGGAGGGTAGGCCTTTATTGTGGAGAACCTTGGGTGTATTTCAAAATGGTTGCTTTTCTCCTCCTCCAGGAGGGAACAGGAGGAGATTTTTCTCTGATCCTCCCTGTGAGAACATGGCGGGGTTCCTGGAAGCAAAATCCACGAAAATGTAGGCCTCCCTGCTGAACTGGTCTCCCAGGAGTTTTTACCTCTCAGCCTAGGCCATGCACAGCCTCAAGCCATTCATCAGAACCATCATTTGAGTGTTCCTACCAATAATTGGCTCCAGTGGCTTCTAGCTTAGTTAATCTTATCTCTACTGTGATTCTCTGTATTCACCTGACTTTCGGCATTTTGGGCTGGCAGTTTGCCCTGTGACCTCAGTTCTCTGGATCAAAGAAAAATTATTGCTTTTCTCTCTGCTCAACATTTTTTCTTGTTTTGAGGCTGGGAGCGACAGCTTCCAAGCTCTCTACATGTCAGAGCTTGATATTAGACATTTAAGTTGGAATTTCTCTTGTACCTTGGGGTTGAGTGTTAGGAGTCATATTCATAGCCCAAATATCACCAATAAGCCTACACAAGTAGAAGTATTAACTTTCAAGGTCAGTTCAGTATCTACTTCATCATGAGATAATCACATTATTTTCTATTTGCATGCAAACTGTGGCAGACACTGGGTTGGCTAATTCCACTTCGATTCCCAGCCTCATTCTCTCTTGCCTGCTTCTGCCCTACAGGCTGGAAAACCTAAATATGCACGTTTCCAGCCACACTGCAGGTAGAGTGGCTACCTGACTTTTTTTTTTTTTCCAAAAAGATGTAAACAAGTTTATTGGGAGTTTCTGGGAAAGCTTTTGCTTTGATGGGAAAAGGGGACAAATTTGGCAAATGGCGCCTCTTTCTCTCTAATGCCTGCCTTGATTGTGGATGTGATGCCTAAAGCTAGAGAAACCATGAGGGTGTGCCCAAGAGGATCACAACGGCATCAGTGAACTATTGCCATCAGCCACCTACCACCAGTCTTCTTGTGTGAAAAAAAATAAACCTCCATTTGACTAAGCCTTTCTAAGGTGGTTTTTCTATAACCTGCAGCCATGTGCACTTCTAACTGATGGGGCACCTAACCTATATACAACCTGAGGTACAAAACCAAGAGATCAGTCTAAGAGATAAACACTCAGAAGAGCAGGCATAAGTTGGGCTGCAATGAAAGAGTAATGCTGACACTCGCCTATCCAGGGAACTAAAGCAAAGATTATTAGTCTTAGTGTTGAAATGCCTAAGACTAGAGCTCTTTTGATTGCCATTTGTTACATACATAGGTTACATGAGCTGTGGAGGACATGCTGATTCTGTGTAAGTTCGAAGTGCCAGTGACCAGGAACATGAGAAAAGGGCAGTTTTCAAGGCGGCTGGGGCCGTAGCAGTGTCCCAGTGCTGCAAAGATGGAAGTGATCAAAAAATAGATTTCTGAAGTTCGCTGAATTAGCCAGTCTTCTTGGGCAAGTTATTTGATCTTTGTACACTTTAGGTTTCTTATCTGTAAAATCGAGATAATAGTATGCACCTCACTGGGGGCATTGTGAGCATCAAATGAGGTAATCTATGTAAAGAGCTTAACCAGTGTCTGCACACAGTAAGTGCTGTGTCAACTGGATTGTGGACCTAGCCCTCTGATGGTATTGTTCACTCTGGAGAGCAGCACACACAATGGGCTTGTTTTTCCCACACTAAGGAGCGCTCCAAGAAGAACTCTTAATGCCGGGGCTGAGAAGTGTTTGTTAGATGCAGTGGACCTTGGTTTGATCATTCATGTGGGTTCGATAAGCCGCCAAAATGAAGTTTAACCTGAAGAGCAGTAAGCAAAGCCCTTTGGATGTACGCAGTTGTTTAGCAAGAATCATATTTAGAGCTCTTTGAGTAATTGGCTAGGCTTGGAGGTCGGTATGTCCTTTTTGAAATGTGGAATATTGTCTATCTCCAATCTGGCATTTTTCTCATCTTCTTGATTTCTCAGAGATAATTTAGAGTCTATTGCAGTAATGTGTCAGTACATGTCGCAAGCATGGCTCTGTTATCAGTATGACTACATCAATTACATATCACTTAAACCTGACAAATATTGACTTAAGTAAAGGACTTTATTTTTTGACATCATTTTATTTGTTATTCTCATGTAACAAGAAGTCTGGAGACAGGCAGTATAGAGCTGGTTATAGGGGCTCCTTCTGCTTCCCACTTACTGTCTTTGATATCCTCATGCTTGCAAATTAACTGCTGTTTCTTCAGGCCTTGAGTTCATATTTCATGCAGGAAAAAGAGGGAAGACTACACAAGGCACATGGCAGCTGCCCCCCCCCCGCCTTTTTTTGGAACTTCATTTATAGCTATAGCTATATCCTGGGTTATGATGTATAATGTATTTTTTATTCTAGGTTGTGGTTAAAAAGAAAGTTTGAGAAAAACTTCCCTTGAGAGTAGGGGCTGTGAATGTTGCCTGTGCAGTTAGAAGGTACATGGAAAAGAATCTCAGCTCCATAATTATCAGCTGCCTGACCCTGGGCAAGTTTCATAACCTCTTTGGCCTTAGATTGCTCATCTGTGAAATGAGAATAAAGATGGCTCTTGCCTCAAAGGGTTATGTTTGTTGAGAGGATTAAAGCCTTTACTACAATGCCTGACACAGAATAGGTGTCCAGTAAATAGCAACTATTATAATTATCTATAAAAATTGGTTATTAATTTGTTGTGGGTGTGTGTGGCAGGAGAGTTGAATTAAAATGAGTCAAATGAGGCTGTTTCCAGTTTAGAAAATGGGTGCGGTCACCTTGAGTCCTCCTTAGCTCTAATATTCACTAGGTCATTGGTCTTCTATATGGAATGACATCTGATACAGTAGTTTGAAGAACTTGTTCGAAACTCAAGACTCCTTCGATAGAAACACAATTTTTAAGGTTTTCAGAATAGCATAAATTAGACTTTGATCTCTATGTCCTTTTCCCAAAAGAATAAGATTGGGAGTAGTGGATGCAGCAATTCCTTTTTTTTTTTCCCCCTTTAAAACAGGAAAATACTAGCTTACTCGGAAGCCCCATCCGGTACACTTCTGCTTACATCTCATTGGCCAGGATGACGTTACATGGCCACACATAGCTGCAAGGAAGCCTGAGGATTCCCTTTTATTGGCGAGACACATTGCTGTTTTAAACAAAACTAGGTTTCTTTTGGAAGAAGATGAGAGTGGTGTTGGGTACACAGCTAGCTGTGCGTACTACGCTCTGCATCCACAGTGTCAACTATGGAACAGTAATAGCTGGGGAGTCCCTGGCTCACAGTTGCAAACTAGTCAACAGAGCAGGGGGTGTAGGCAAAGTGTGGAGATATTCGCTTCTGGCCTCTCTGACAAGGTTGCCTGTTTTGAAGGAATAAAGGAAAGTTCAACCTCAGAAATATAATGTGATTGTTATATTATAAAGCAACATTCTAGAGTTTTCTTGCTCCTCTTTTTATTGAAGGCACAAGGCAGGGACCCACCCGGGACAAGACACCCCTCCATCGCAAGGGGTATCACACACACCCACACTCGCTCAGACTGGGACAACGTAGACAGGCCAGTTGGCCTCACGTGCACATCTTTGGGATGTGAGAGGACACCGGAGCACCCTGAGAAAACCCACACAGATGTGGGGAGACCACGCAGACTCCACCTAGATGGTGGCGCCAGCCGGAAATCGACTTTTTCCTCATTGGCATAATGAAATGACCTAGAAAGAAATGACATTATTCAAGGACCTGCTATATTATCTTTGTAACTTTTCTGTAAATTGAAAATTATTCCAACATAAACAGTTTATTAAAAATTAAGTTTATTAAAAATAATGTTGGAGGAAAGAATTGTTACATGACAAGCTAGATGTTTACATTTCATTAACGACAACTGTAATTAGAATGAATGGGATCCAAATGTACTGGTATGAGCCTAAGATATATTCACAGCTGGAATTTAGGCATATCCAGAAGTCTGATGGGAGTTCGGCTCATCATATTTCCGTTTTTCATGAGGGACGAGAAGCCTATTAGGAAAGAACTTACATTTGGAGTCGAGAGATCAAGCAAATGTGCTTCAAGAACCTACGCTCCCATGGGGCAGGAGGACTGATTCTAAGTACAATGTAATATCAGTCATTCAGCTTGTCCCGGCTCTAGAAGCCTCGGCATCATGCCAGAGTTCTAGATATAAGAGAAGCAGTAAGAAAGTTCATAAAGCTGGACTATAGAGGATGTAAGGTATCAACTGCATTGGGCCCAAGATTTTCTCCAAGCAATGGACACCACATTGGCCATTTCAGCAGTGGTGGGAGTGCACATCTTAGTTTGCTCATTGCGTGACCTGAGCATCAGTGGAGTCATGGGAGGGCGGATGTATTAGCAGACATGCTTCCGGTTGGCAGCGCTAACACGGTTCTGGTGATAGGAGATATCAGCACAGGAGAAGGGGGAAATATAAAATATAAAATTCTAGGAGAACACGTGAAGCACAGCTAAGGGACTCACCAGAAATATTTTTGAGAAACTGAGGAGACCAACACATTTCCTCAGAATTGTACAGGAGCACGGTCATCAGAGAAATACATGGTCAGAGAAAGAGGTTTAATGTGCAAATTGATAGCTCTTCTGGGAAGAGAAAAAGGAACAAGTGGAGGAGAGTACGGAATAAAGAAGCAAGAGAAGAAAGACCAAAGGCTGTAGATTGAAGGACGTCGCCACGTTCCCAACAGGTGGTGGGAAGAGTCACTGAGGGGAGATGGGCTTTCCAGGACACCAGGAAGCTGGAGGATGACGTACTGCCCAGGAACATCAGGGCATTGACTTTGCTCCGTGTCCTGACTGATGCCAAGTTCCAGTTGAGAGCCAGGAGAGCTCACTGTTTGTAAACATTGCCTTAAAAGAAAGCAGCCAGATTATTCAAATCGTCCAGAAGGTGATGTGAGTTTGAGAATAAAAGGGCAGCGGTATAGCCACAATTCAGCTACCTTCTCTTATCTGGTGGACCCTGCCTGCGTGGAAAGTGCCACCAACAGCTGCCCCTGCCTCCAGATAGAACTTAGAAGCAAGGGAAAAACCATGGCAAACTATGCTGCATCTGCTCCCATGCTGTGGTAGCATTAGTGCTATTTACCAAATCTTTCAGGTTCTCTCCCATTTGGGGAACATGGTAGTATCTTAGATTTCTGCCATCTTTTCGTTTGTTTGTTTTAGTCTATTTTATTTATTATTATTATTTTTTTAACAGCAAAAGGGAGTTGGAACCCTGATGGGTGGGGAAGCCTGATAGTCAGGCAGAGGCCTGATTAAGTGTCTCAGGTCCTGATAGTACAGATAGTGACATAGGAAATAGGGATGTCTTGAGGACCACCTTGCAACCCAACTTATGAGCAGTTGTTAACTTTTCAGGCAGGGATTTGTTAGCAACCAGGACTTTTAGAAGTGGTGACAGCAGCGATGAAAAAGCTTTAACTTTTCTGGAGTTAACCCTCCTGTAGAAATGCTGTGAAATGCAGGGATTACAAAACCAGGGGAATTTAAATGGATACCTGAAGTTTTAAATTTAGGAAGGTATAATAGTAATGCCAATTAAATTCTAAAAGCTGTGCTTTTATTAACTACCTAAAAAGTTGCTAAGGAGGAAATAGGCTTCAAGTTAAAGTATTTTTTTTTGTTAGAAGTAACTCTTAAAATATGTACTTAAACCTTTGCCCTTTAAAGGCAGCTGGAATCTTTGAGCTCTTTGATTTGTGTACGTGAATTCTTTTGTTTTTAAACGATGGTCAGAGGATAAGGATTTAGAAATGATTTTCTGTGTGGAATGTGACCCTCTAAAAAAAGTATACGTAAATGAGACGTGCAAGTTCCACTGGTTAATGGTACAAAAACAATTTATGGCTGTTTTGCTTAAAAGGTGAGTGAGTGTATGTGTGCATTTGGCGCACGTAGATCAGTGTTTGGACTTAATGTTTCTTAGCAGTTGATCTCTAAATTTCATCATTTCTGTGATCTCTCCAAGTGTACTGAACTAAAATGGCCTTGAGACAATTTACCCAAAGGATTAAAATAAGAATAATTTTTAACAGATAAGCACTTTATTTTCTTTAAGGGAGAAGATAATCTTGCTGGGGTGAGACCCAACTGAGATTGGAGTGGGGGTGGGTGTTTGTCAGTAAAACCCAGAGAGTTACTGAGTAGTTCTTCTCCAAGGCTACAAGTCTTGGGAAAAGAGTCATTTGTTTGCTTTTCTTTTGTTTTCCTCCTCTTAGAATGTTTTAAAATCTTGCCTTGAGTCTGAGGTAGCTGAGCTGGCAAATAGAAAATTTGGACTATCCCTGTGTTAAATGTGGGGGAAATGCAGATTGTAAAAGATGAGAGGGGTGTTAAATGGATGGTATAGGACAGGAAGGACAGAAATCTGCCGTGTTCTCGGTGCAGTAGTAGCTCCGGCATTGGGCACCAGGGAAGCAGAGAGTAAGGGGAAGAAATCCAGCAAGACAGCTGAGAACCTCCACGGCCTCACCCTGCCAGGTCACAGTGGGCTTTTCCTGTATGCACAGCCAGAGACAGCCAAGGAGAACGATATCGTGGGTCAGACAGGCCTGGGAAGTCAAACAAGACCTGGTGGAGAGAAGCTGTACTCCCTAGCTCCAGAGCTCAGAGAAAAGTCTGAGCACGGCATAGGGAAGGTGTAGAATTAGAAAAAAGAACTGTTTAGAAAACTAAACTCTGGGGAGACAAACTTGACTGAGTCCTGCCCCCCAAGCCAGATTGCTGCTGAAGGCAGGTGCTGATGGGACATGTAAAATGAGAACTATTGGTATCACCGGCCCCTAGAAAAGGGAAAAGGGTTCATCTAAAGCAATTAAATTCCTGAAGAGTACATTACTGGTCCTGGTCCCAACCAGGAATGTCAACCCCTGGTTGTCCTGTTATAGTTCTGGCAAAAACCATATCCCATACTTGAGCCTCTTATGGGTTGTTTTTACTAGACTGTTCGGAAGGCAAGGACTTTCTGCTTTATTACTGTGTTGATCATGAGATAACCAGAGTGCAGTTAGGTTATTTTCTTTCTTGGGTTGTTTTTATTACTGAAGTGTAATCTACATAAAGTACAATTTACTCTTTTTAGTGTATGGTTCTATGAGTTTCGACAAACGGTAACTGTTGTTTGTTGCAACCTTTCTCTCTCACAGCCTGTTTTCTTAGGGTTTTGCCCTTTCCAAAATGCCATATTAATGGAATCATACAATGTGTAGCCTTTTGAGTCTGAATTTTTGCACTTAGCAAAATGCATTTGAAATTGATCTGTGTTGTTGCATGTATTAGTAGTTTATTACTTTGTACAGCTGAGTTGTAGCACATTATATGCATACATAGTTTGTTTATCCATTTGCTATTTGGAGGCCATTTGGGTGGTTTCCTGTTTGGGGAGATTATAAGTAAACCTGGTATAAACATTTGCATGGAGGTATTTGTGTAAATGCAAGTTTTTGTTTCTCTCAAGTAAATACCCAGGAGTGGAATTGCTGGGTCATATGGTAAATGTGTACTTAACTTTATAAGAAATCGCCAACCTATTTTTGAAAGTGACTGTATTGTTTTGCATTTCCACCAGAAATGCATGTTGCTCAGCATTTTTGCCAGCACTTGGTATCGGTATTTTAAAAAATAGCCATTCTAATGGGTGTGCAGTGATACCACATTTCGGTTGTAATCTGTACTTCCTTGATGAGCAGGCACGTTAAGTACATGTGCTATTATCCACTTGTATTTCTCCTTTGGTAGACTGCCCAAAAATCTTTTGCCCTATTTTTAGACTAGGTTAATTGTTTCTCTTATTATTCTGTGTATATGTCCTTTGCTAGATATGTGTTTGGCAAATGTTTTCTCCCAGTCTGTAGTTTGTGTTTTCATTATTTTTATGTGCCTATCGAAGAGCAGTGATTTTTAATTTTGATGAAGTCCAACTTATTTATATATTCTTTATAGATTGTGCTTTGTGTGTCCTACCTAAAAAAAAAAAAGTTTGCTTGCACCAAGGTGACAAAACTTTTTTCCTATCTTATCTTCTTGAGATTTTATAATTTAGCTTTTAGATTTAGGTCTGTCATACACCTTAATTTAACTTTTGAATAAGCTTGAGAGGTATAGGTTGAGCTTCAATTTTTTTTTTTTCAAATGGATATTGAATTGTTCCAGCACTAAGTGTAGGGCTAGTCTGGAAGATAGGAAGTGAGAGGAAATAAAGGCCTTTCAAAAGATGGGGAGAGAAAGGTAGAGTGAAAATATTCTAAATATTTCATCTTACTGGCATTGGGGGAAACTGGGGAAGAAATGGAACATTTTTATGGAGGCAACATTTGATATCTTATTTCAAAGAAATAGTATTTTAGAGGAAAGGAAAAATAGCAAACAGTATTACAAAATAAATAGTAAATATAAAGATGCAAAACAAAATGAAGCACATCAGATTATACACTATATTTGAATGGACTGATTTCTTCCATTAAAATATAGAGACTGTTAAGTGGATTAAAAATACAGTTAAAGTGATAAAGAAAGATTGAAATTAATGAGATGGGCAAAAAATATTAGGCAATTACAATTAAAGAATGTAGGAGGAATTTAAAGTTAAAAGCACCAAAGAGGACAAAGGACTTAGGTAATTATAAGAGGCAAGGCTATAATAAACATAAACATAAACCTATGTGCAGTAAACAGAGCAGCTAAATACATAAAGTAGGGGTAGTCACTGGTCTGTCAATAGAAATCATTGGGCGAGAGTTCTAAGAAAGCTCTTTAAAGAAGCCTGACTCAATTATATGATCTCTTTGGCCCCTTTCTTTTCCTCCTTCTGAATGTTGAATGTGATGACTGAAACGCCAACAGCCGTCTTTTGGGCATGAAGCAACTTTGAGGATAGAAGGTAGAACTCAAAATTGCAAAGCAGAGAGATAAAAGGAACCCAACACATTAGTGCATTAATAACATCATAGAGCTAGTATATCAGTCCTGGGCACCTATTGCCAAATTTGCTCCTTTTTTTGTGAGAGAAGATAAACCTCTATCTTATTTAAGCTACTGTTGTATTGGATCTCTTTCTAGTAGTGGAACACAATTCCTGTCTGATATATAGAGGGCTTGAATAACTATAAATAGACTTGAGTTAATAGCTATGTGTGAACAGGTAGGCATACTATTTTGTGGGGATAAGGTGAGAAGTAATGGAACATTTAATACTATCAATCATGAGTTGGTCCCAAAAGAAAGTTGAAACACAATTTTAAAAGTACTGCCTTTACAGATTATATTCACTGATCCAATTTAAATAAAATCTGAAGTAATATAAAGATAACTTATCTTCTTAGGAATTAAAAATACATTTTTAAGCAAGCTCTGGATCAAAGGAAAAAGTGAAAACTAGAAAGCAATGAGAGTATTTCATACTAAAATATATATTATCAGAGGAAAGTCTGGGAGCCTTAAAATATACTTATTTTTATAAAGTATGCTAAAAAATAAACAAGCTAAGTACCAATCAAAAAATATTAGAAAAAGAACAATGAAAGAAACCAGAAGAAACTAGGAGAAAGCAATTAAGAAAAATAAAAACCGAAATTCATAAATTAGAAAACAAAAGTGGTAGTAGATAGGATAAAAATCCCAAAGCTTGTTCTTTGAAAATAGGTATAAATTAGATAACCCCTTTGCTAGACTGATCAAAGAAAAAAATGTAAAAAACAAATTTTAGTAAAATTCATAAGCATAGGAAAGGAGACATTAACTCCTATGTAACATATAGTGATATAATTATGTCAGTATTATATACATGTGTTTGGCAGCAGATCTGAAAACATAGAGGAATTACTGATTCCTTTTAGTATATGATGACCAAAATTGACCAAAGTAGAAGTGGAAAACTGGAAAAGATCAATTTCAAAGAAAGATCAGAAAAGTGATTTAAGATGTACCATGGCAAAATCCACCAGAGAATGTTGAATAAATATCATAAACATTATCTCAAAAACACATCTGAGCTCAAAAGGAAGTAAGGGCAATTTCTAAGGAATAAACCAAGTGGAACTGAAAACCAGACGGGTAAACTGGAGCTGGGGCTGAAGCTATCAGTCATGCCAATCTCAGTAACAACAGGTTTAGAATACAGTGACTGTGGCAGGACAGGAGATAATGAAACTGAATTATGTGGACAATTGAACTGAGGTCCCAAATAAAGCTGAGGCATTCCAAAGGAAAAGTAAATTAGAAAAAAAATCATCTTCCAGGAAATGGGGAGAACAAGAAAACTTGTCTGTTTCATACAGGGCTCTGGATGGTACATCCACCTGTGTACTCCTTCCCTCTTCCATCTTCAAGCCTTCCCCCAGAAGTAGCTATTATCCTTAATTTTGTGTTTGTGTTTACATAAATCTCTGCTTATTTTTCAGCTTTATAAAAATGAAATACCGAAATAGTCTTGTGACTTGCTTTTTTCCACTCAAAATTATGTTTATAAGATTCATGTTGTTACATGTAGTTACAGTGAATTTATTTTCTTTGTTGTATAATATTTCATTGTCTGAATTTACCACCATTTGTCTATATTCACATGTGGTTGGACCTTTGATTTTTTTCCCGTTTTTATTTTTTGCTATTATGAACTATGTAGGTATGAGCATGGTGCCTATATGCAAGGACATTGTGTGTGTGTGTGTGTGTATGTGTGTGTGTGTGTGTGTGTGTATCCTAGGAGTAGAATTGGTGCTTCAGAGTATGTGACTGTTATAAACATAGGGCCTGTTTTCCAAAGTATTTATATTTATCTCTACTCCCACCAATAGTTCCCAGCGAATTGCATCCTGCCAAACATTTGGTGTTATCATATCTTTTTAAAATAATTTTTTATTTTTAATTGCAGCTGGCATAAAATATTATATTGGTTTCAGGTATATAACAGTGATTAGACATTTATATAATTTACAAAGTTATAAATCTAGTACCCATCTGATACCATATATAGTTATTATAATATTATTGACTATATTCCCTATGCTGTACTTCACATCCCTGTGAATATTTCATAACTGCCAATTTGTACTTTTTAATCTCTTCCTTTTTTTCACCCACCCCCCAACCCCCTTTCATCTGGCAACCCTCAAAATGTTCTCTGTATCTATGAGTTTGTTTCTGTTTTGTTTACTTTGTTTCTTTTAGATTCCACATGCAAGCGAAATCATATGACATTTAAAGATAAGGTGGCTGAATGGATAAGAAAACAAAACTTACATATGCTGCCTACAAGAGACTCACTTCAGATGGAAAGACACACAGACTGAAAGTAAAGGAATGGAAAAAGATGTTTAATGAAAATGGAAACAAACAAAAACCTGGGGTAGCAATATTTATACCAGATTAAATAGACTTTAAAACAAAGGCTATAACCAGAGACAAAGAAGGACCCAGTAATCCAACTTCTGGGTATTTATTCAAAGAAACCCAAAATAGAACTTTGAAAGGACATGTGCATCACATGTTTATTGTGGAATTAACAATATCCGAGATAAGAAGGCAACCTGGGTGTCTACCAATGGATGAGTGGATAAAGAAGTGGTACATATATACAATGGAATATTACTCAGTGTTATATTTCCTAATTTTTGACAACCCGGTTGGTATGAAATGATATCCAATTGTATAAATTACATTTCTCTGATTATTAACAAGGTCGGACATCTTTTTACATGGTTATGTTCCACTCATTTTCCTTCTGTGAAATGTCTGTTCATGTCTTTTGCCCAATTTTGTTTGGTCGTTTATCTTTTCTTATTGACTTGTAAGACTTTATACATTCTAGATTTTAATATTTTGTCAGGCATGTTTGTTGCAAATATCTTCTCTCAATTTATCACTTGTCTTCTCACTTTCTTTTTTTATGAAAAGAAGTTAATGATTTTAATGGAGTCAAATTTGTCAATATTTTCTTTGTCATTGCTTTATGCATCTTATTTAAGAACTATTCCCTTTGAGTTTATAAAGCTCTATACTGTGTTTTACATTTTTTAAAAAAATTATTTTTTCATATTAAAATTTTAATCCACTAACGACTGGTTTTTGAGTATGGCATATGGTAGGTTATCTAATTGTCTTAGCAGCATTTGTTGAATAATCTGTCCTGTCTCTGTATTTCCACTCCTGGCATATATCATTTCTGTATATCCATGGATCTATTTCTCCACACTCTTTTCTGTTTCATTTTCCAGTTCTTTATTCCTATACCAATATCACATTAACGTTGCTTTATAATAACTTTTGACATGTGATATAGCAAAGGCAAACCTTAGATATTCTAGAATATATACATTTTAGAATGCCCCTGTTGAGTGTTTTTTTTTTTTTTAAATCGGATGGGTTTTTAGTTGGAATTACATTGAATTATAGATTTCTCGACCATGAACAAGATATTCCTTTCTATTTTTAAGATTTTCTTTAATATCTTAAGGCTTTCAAGACACTGACAGTTGATCATTAAACCAAGCACTTAGCGCTTCTAAGGTCTGTGTGATTGCACAAGTCACATGCCCAGGAATCTGGCCCCGTCCATATTCCATCCTCTATATTTTCAGTATTATTGGTATTTACATTCTGTCCAAGAGCTACTATCAAAATTTGATAGGACTAGAAATAGAGCTTTAAGTACAGTATTTAAAGTTACCAAAGTAACAAGAGAGTGAGAACTGAAAATGACAAAGATCAACAACCAAGAAGATGAGAGGGATCTTGTGAATTAAGTGCTTCTTTTATATCAGGGCTATTAGGGCGTCAACGGATACAAATCAAGAAATAGATGTCTAGGTATATTATACTTCCAGAGAGCTAAAGGGAGAAATGTTGAAAATAGATTGCTTTGGAGGTGAGGTTAGGGTTGAGGAAGGTTGAGGTGGGTGGGGGTCTACAGCCTTTTGTCCTAGGATTTTCTGTACCCTTTGGTTTGTTACCATTTACATTTATTACTTTGATAAAAATAAAGACCGAGAAAGCTGCTTTCTGTTATGTGTTGTGATAAGCTAATATGCATGAATTACCATAATTCATTCTTAGCTGATTGTGGACAGAGTAAATTTGATTGCTATTTGAATATGAAAATACAGCTTATAATGATTAATTAGAACCAGATGTTTTTTTTAATTCTCGTGAATTGGATATTAATAACAATGAAATCTCCTTATGTTTTATATTCTTAAAAACGGTTTGATCTGAGTAGGTGTTTACCAAATAGGAGATTTTATTTTATTAGGCAGCTGGTATTTTCAGCTTTTGTATTAAGTGTGGCTTTCTGTCAGACAGGATAAACTAAGATTTTTTTTTTGATTGATCATCTATTTCCAGGGGGCATTTTCAAACCAGTTCTGAGTTGTAGACCCTAGAGAGAAGTGGTTAAAATTGTGGGACCGTAGTGCTGGAGGTTCGAGTCCTGGTTCCTCTACTTGCTGTCAGGCCTCTGGCAAGTTACTTAATAATTCTATGCCTGTGTTTCCTCTATTCTAAAATGTAAACAATTATAGCACTCATCACATAGGATTTCATGGCAAATATGATAAAATTTGTAAAATACTTAAGCAATTTCTGTGACGAAACAACTATCTAGTTCCTATAGATCATAGGGAAAATGTGCTTTAAAATACCTGTCTTTTTAGTGACAAAAGCCCATAATTTCATGTATTTTAACTTTTTTGAAAGTCAATTCCAAAGAATCGTGATCTGGTGATTAAAATATTGTTTGGTTTTTAACTTCTCTTTAAAATCCTAGTTGACTTTATATCCTTTATCGTGAATAATGTACATAAACAAAATCTAAAATCTAGCTCAAGTATTTCGAAGGCTCTAAATCCATTTAAACTGACTTCAAATATGTCTAGTAATACATGGTTTCTTTGATTCTTCTCTCCGGAAACAGTATAGCATTAAACCGCATAGGTAAAGGCTGAGTTTGAAACTTTCTTCTAAGATACTGTGGTGGGGAAATGCATACCCCTGAGTTACTATTTGTTTATATCAAGTTTAGAACACATCCCAGTGGGAACCTGGCTCGATAGAATGATAATTATGCAAAAATCTTCTGCCTTGTATTTTCATACCTGAAAATGTGAAATTATGCTTATAATTAACACATAATTCAAGTCCTACTTATTTTTTTTCTTGCTCCTTTGCTTTTTTCTGCTCTGTGTCCTTCCTATTTTCCTTCCTTCCCCCATTCTGGCAAGGAAAATACATATATTCAGTTTCTAAAAGAAAAATAACAATATACAACCTCACACTAATCTGAATCCCACATAAGCTTATTGTTTACCAACACTGTTTGAAAACATTTTTCTCTTTTAATTCTGAAAATATATCCTGAGGACAATACATATATATGGACTATGAATAGTAAATTATAATGATTATAAAGTAATGTTTGGAAAATTAAAGAGATTCCAAAGGATTTGTGAAACACCAGATCAGAATTATAAACTCCTTTTTTCACATCTTCAGCTGTAACATATATCTCAGAGCTCACATTTGGGATATATGCCATTTCTGAAAATAACACTGCCTTTTTAAAATTAACTTTTGCACACACATCATCAATGTTGAATTAAAAATACAAAATTACTTGATAGACCAGTAGGATCTTTCTCTATTTCTTTAAAAGATCTCATTGAAATGTAAGTAAATTCTGGGGGGCAAGAGCTTTTATCGTTGTTATTTGAATTTTTGAGTGTCATAGGAATGCTTGGTACAATTGGAATCTACTCTTGGGAAACTGACAAAGAGCATATTCTGGTGATTACTATCTCATATGGTTATTCTTTGAAATACTGATGAAATGAATTATTGAATTAGCCAGGACTCTTAGTTTTAAGTGATAGAAATTTATCTCAAATGAGCTTAAGAAAAAAAGGGGAGGTGGTTAGTAGTCTTATATAACCATGGATGGTCAAGGGTAGAGCCAGTTCCAGGCATTCTAACAATATCATTTTAATTCTTTCTATCTCTTGGCTCTACTTCTCTTAGTGTTGGCTTTATTCTCAAGCAGGCGTCTCACACTTGGCTGCAAAGACAGCCTCTGGCAGCTCCAGGCTTACATTGTCTCTGATGCTTTACAATCTCAGAAGAGGCTCTTTCATAACCAATGTCTGTATCAGTCCCTGAAAAAAAGCCAGGCTTGGCTTTATTTGTGAAATGTGTCCATCCCCGAACCAACCAGCATGCTCAAGAGTATGAGATACTTTGAGTGACTTGGGGCAAATAAGTGCACTCCTCAGAGGTAGGGGAAATAGTGTGTGATTATGTTAAGTCTCCCCAGTGGGGCAGTGGAAGGTTCCAAAAAGAAAGGACAAAGGACAGTCAAAAAACTAACAGAAGATCGTAGAATCTTTTGTCCCCAGCATTCTGAAATTTCTCAATAAAATGGCTTAGTGTGGTTCTATTTTCATCCATTGGATTGGGCACCTAACGGATCTTTCCATGTTAGAAACTCATGTTCTTCATTTCTGGAAAATTTTCTTGTATTTTGATATTTCTCTGAAGTTTTTCTTCTGTTACAGATGGTATTTTCTAAAGTTGACAATGTTAATACATCTCTCATGCAACATACTTTTCTTACAATGTGACCTTGGCATTCCTCAAAGGAGTGGTAGTGTCTAATTCCCTCCCCTTGAGTATGAATGGGCCTTTGTTACTGCCTCAACAGAATGTAGCAGATGTGACACCGTGTATCTTCCAAGGCTAGATCATAAAAAGAAATATGATTTCCACCTGAATCTCTTTCTTTCTCTTTTCTCTCTCTCTGAACAGTTATTCTTGGAAACCAGCCACCACATTGTGAGGAAGCCTAGGCCACATGGGTGTACCAGTTGACAGCCCCAGTTCACAGCCAGCACCAATCACTAGACATATGGATGAATGATTGGATGGTTCTTAGTCTCCAGCCTTGGACCCTTCCAGCTGAGGCCCAGACACTGTGCCCTGTCTGAATTCCTGTGCCACAGAAACCACAAGAGACACTCATTATTGTTGTTTAAGCCCCTGAGTTTTGGGGAAATTTGTTATGGAACAATAGATAACTAATACACTTTTCCTGTTTTCTTGTTCTCTCTCTTGTAGTGCCATCATTTGTGGGCTCTATCTCTTGGATTGTTCCTCTAATTTTCTCATCTTTTCCCCCTGTTATTTTGTTTCTTCATTTTTTGCTCTACTTTCTGGGAAATTTTTTCAACTTTATATTCCACTACTTCTATTGAATTAAAATTTTTAACCATAATGTAATTTAATGTCTAGGATTTCTTTTTTGTTTTTTGAATATTCCTTATGTATAGCCTTCTGTTTGTATTATACACACACACACACACACACACACACACACACATATGTGTACTATCTTTTCATGTATCTCTGAGATTATAATTTTTATAACAGTTTACTGAGATATAATTCACATACCATAAAATTCGCCCTTTCAAAGTATAAAATTCAGTGGTTTTTAGTATATTCACAATTGTGTAACCATTATTATTATCTATTCCACAACATTTTCATCACTTCTCCCCCAAAACCCAGTACCCATGAGCAGTCTCTTCCTGTTGTCTTCCCCCCAGCCCCTGGCAACCACTGATCTGCTTTCTGTCTCTATAGATTTGCCTCTTCTGGACATTTCATATAAACAGAATCATACAATATGTGGCCTTTTGTGCCTGGCTCTTTTCACTCAGCATAATGTTTTCCAGGTTTATCCATGTGTTTTCTTTTCTCCTTCACGAATAAGCCCTGCTTTCTCTGAATCATTTTTGTTTGTTTGTTTCCCGTTTGTTTGCTTTAGATCCTCTCTTTTATTTTGAAAGTGTTCCATAGATGTCTGGTAATCCTTGGATATCTGCTGACGTTTATGAGTCGGGGACCAAAAATCAATTTAAAGCTCTGAGAGCGTAGGTGGGCCTTGTCAGCTTAGAGTTTCACTGCAGGGTGGTATGGCTGCGCCATTTTGGGGAGAATTCTCATATAATACTGTGTTAGTTTGGTAGGGCTGCTGTAACAAAGTACCAGAGACTGGGTGGTTTAAACAACAGAAATTCATTGCCCCCCAATTCTGAAAGCTAGAAATTGAAGACAAGCTATCAGTAGGATTGGTTTCTCCCGAGGCCTCTCTCCTTGGCTTGTAGATGGTCATTTTCTTCCTGTGTCTTCTCATAGTCTTCCCTCTGTATGCCTGTGTCCTAATTTACTCTTATAAGGGCATAAATCTTGGTGGATGGATTAGGTCCCACCCTAATGACTTCTTTTTAACTTAATTACCTCTTTAAGATCATGTCTCCAAATACAATCACATTCTGAGGTGCTGGGGGTAGTACTTCAACATATGAATCTTGGGAGGACATAGTTCAGCTCATAACAAGTACCTTTAGGTGTCTCTTATTGTGATAGATTTCTTCCAAACCTCTGCCTGGAAAGTATAAACCTGGCCAACACAGCACTGGGAACTGAGTAGGGGAAGAGAGCTGGAGATCTCAGCATTAACTGCATCTGTCAGCTTTTAGTGATAGGACCCTCAGCCAACCACTGTGTCTGATCCTCTCTGTCTAGAGACCTTCTATTTTACCCTCTCCAGAAAACAGACTTTCAGCTCCAGCTGAGAGGATCTGGAGTTTTAACTCTATCCTAAATAAACTTTCAAGTGACCTTTTCTTTCACTCTGCCAGAGGTACCTGCTTCCACCAATTCCGTTATCATCGGAGTGGGAGTTCTGCATCATAAATGTGTTATTTCTCAGCTTTCCTTACTATCAGTTCAGAATTCAGCTTTCTTGGTTCTACTAAGTCACCGCTCAGATGCTTTCTAGCTTCCAAAATTGTGTTGCTGTTTTCTCCCATTATTTTTCTCGTCAGTTTGTACCTTAAAAAAAATCTTTTTATTGTTGTTTTAGTGGAGTTTCAGGAAGAAATAAAAGCAAATGTGGGTGTTTAATCCATCATCTTTACTCAGAAATTCTACACATTTATATTTTTAAATGAGCTCATGCTATACAGACTGTTCTATAATCTGTTTTCATCACTAAACAAATTCTAATGAATGTTTATGTTTTTTTCCATGTCAAGAAATAGAAATAGACATCAGTGGTTCTTAATCTTGGCTGCACATTAGAATCCCTGGGGAGATGTGGGGGGGGGGGCTTTAAAAAGTACTGATGTCTGGGTTCTACCTCCAGAAGTCCTGATTGAATAGATATGAAGTATTGCGGCCCTGGGAATTATGAAAACTCCCCAGGTGATTCCAATATGTAGCAAAGTTTATGAGCCACTGACCTACACCATTGTTTATCATGCTAACATAGTATTCCATGGGAGGGATGGACAGCAGTATGTTTAAATAAACCCCTTTCTGGACACATAGGTTGTTTCAGATTGTTTGGTATTACAAACGATGCTGTTATGAACAACTTTGAACATAAAACATTCTCTATATTTCTGATTATTTTATTGGCTAAATCCCTAAAAGTAGGATCACTGTGCCAAATGGTATGAATATTAATAAGATTTTGGGGTACAATTTACCATTGTTCCTCTAAAGTGGTTTGGCTAAATCAGACTTCCACTAGTAGCATGTTAGAATCTTTGTTTCCCCACATCCAGAAACCCTGTGTACCATCATTAACAAAAATTTTAAAAATGTAGTCAGTTTTTAAAATGGAAAAACTATTTCGTTGCTATTTTATTTTTTCCAATTTTACTGTGGTAAAGTACAGATAACATAATATTTACCATTTTATTCATTTTCAAGTAGACATACAGTTCAACGGTATTAAGTACATTCACGTTGTTGTGCAACTATCACCAACATCCAAATTCCAGAACTTTTTAGTCTTCCCCATCTGAAACTGTCCATTAAACTTCCCGTTCTCCCCTCCCTTTCACCCCAGACATCTCACTTAAATTGAATCATAAGATATGTCCTTTTGTGACTGGCTTATTTCACTTAGCATAATGACTTCAAGGTTGATATTTTATTTTAACTATATGTTATTACTTGTGAGGCGAAACAGTGATATACTTATCGTACATCTGCATCTCACTTTTTGTGTATGAATTGCTTAATCATAAGAGGAACATCCGTGAGGAATATTTTTGGCTCAAAGTATCTGAAACCCTCATTAACGGTGGCTTAAACTAATAAGGGTTCATTTTTTTCTTCACACAAATAGGAGTCTGGAAGTAACCAGCTGCTGGTGGTATTGGTTCAGCAACTCAATGATATCACATTTGCAGGATGACTGCCCTAGCTTCAGCCATCCATCCCATCCTTGTCCAAGGAAGGAAGAATGAGGTAAGGAGTATGTGTGAGATCTGTAATTTTAATCAAGAGAACATACATTTTCCTAGAAATGCCCCTCTCCTCCAGCAGATACTTCCTTGCAAGATTGTGTCACATTGCTTTTCCCAGTGGCCAGTGAGGCAGGTAAGAGAAAAGGGGGTTGAGAATGCTCGCTGAGTCAGACAATCAACAGTGCCTGTCCTTTTGCCTATTTCTCTATTAGGATGTTTGTATTTTTCTATTGATTTGTAAAAATTCTTTGAACATTAACAATGTTAACCCCTTTATTTCAAATTTGTTAGGCAAATATATTTTTCCAGCTTCTTGTTTGCAGTTTAGTTTTGTTCCAGCTATGCAGAGATTGATATTTGTTATTGTTCATTCTATACATTTTTTCATTTTATGGTTTCTTCATTTGTTCTTGTGCTTACAAAAGCCTGGTGCATTCTGAGAAAAGATGAATATTTTTTATACTTTCTTCTTGATCTTTTATGTTTCCATTTTAATTTAAACCTGGAATGGCACCCTAATTGACTTCTTATCTGGGACTGGGAAGGGAGTGACTCAGGGAGATGGGTACAAAGGAACAGAGCAAAAATATTTATCTAGTACTACTGAACATAGGAAAAACAACCCAGTCCTGCAAACTATGCAAGAAAGTATTTCATGAGAAAATGTTCAATAGTGGGTAGTAAATAAGGTAGATTCTTGGGGGCCCACTTAAAGGCAAGAAATATTTTGTGGCAGACAAACCTCAAAGGCTGACTGGAGAGAATATGAAACAAAGACACTGATTCAATTTCAGAAATAAGAGGTGAGTATGAATATACAGATGGGAAGACAACACAGAGACCAATTTTGTAAGCAGCTGTGCTGTGGAAAATCCTGTTAGCCTAGCAAAGGGTCCCAAATTTGCTCAGAGGTGGGCACCAGAAAAGTATAGCTAGAACTGTCCCCAGCACAGTAGTCAGAAGTAGTTTTTATAAAGGGTAGAGAAAAAAACACCTTGCTTAGTAAAGCTGTTTCCTACATTCTGAATTAACCTAGGTCTGGACACTCTGTGTCGCAGACAAAATTACTTTAAGGTGACAGCCAAGTGACAACCCAGCTCTGTATAATAATGAGAGAATATACAAATATACAAGACATTTTAGGCTTAGAAAAAAATATCTTCCCATATGTTTGCATCTAATCCCATCTGTCTTTGATAGAGAAAGATGACAAACTGAAATTGACAATGAACTTCCCAAATTATTTTTCTCAGCTCCAAATAGAAACTACAGAATGGCCTAAAGAATAATCTGTAAATTCCCACCCCACTGACATCAAAAACAGTAGCATCACGGTTTATTCAAGTTATATTGAAACTGCAAGACTAAATTTGAGAAGAAATATTGTATGACGATGCACTATTTCTCCATGTTTATTTGTCTTTCTTGTGTTGGATAGATTATGGGGTTCTTGGAGTCATGGTTGCTTTGATAGAAATTAATAATTTTGATGAATATTAGCCTTGGAATGGGCCTTCACATTCAATCATTAGTTTACTGACTTCTGGTCATCATTTGTGACACATGATGCCTGTTCTTTGAGACTTCAGTTTACTTCAGAGGTGCTTGTTCATAAAGGTGAAGGTAGAAAACTCTCCAAAAACATCCATTTAACTAATTATTCCAACCCAGCTGGTCTTTTATGGCACTCAGTATTTTCTCAAGAGTTGAGTTAGGCTTCTTCCAATGTTTTAACCAAATATTTTCTTGTCTAATGGACTGGCTACTTCAACTTAAGGTCATTTTGGGAAATTACATCAATCGAGAGCTTCATTTATATCTTTCAATCTTTGGATTCACAATTATACATTTCATTTTGCTTTTCTTAGTACAGTAGTCCTTGGGAAGATGGTTAGTTTGACATCATACTATGTACCCATCTTATTACATTTGGTTCTCCCACAGGATGCTATTAGTGACTAATGTTACAGGCTTTTTTTTTTCCTGTTTCTTTCTGCTTTTGTCCTAATAGTTGTTTTGATCACAGCTAGATCCAAACAACAACTGGCTTAAGATGTCTTATTCCTTTTTTAGCATGTTATTTCCATCTGTATAAAAGCAAAGCTAAGGCACTTCAATCATGAGCACATAATAGAGAAAATTGGGACTTAGGATTCATAAGGGTATTAGCAATAGGTCTCTTTTTGTCTGGTTCTACCAAACAACTCAGCGACTTCTTCAGGTGCTGCCTTGTTAAATGTCACAGAGTACGTGTGGATCTTACCTTCGCAAGGCATTTTCAGTTGTGGGGCTCTGGGCTTTGTTGGATCTAATTGCACTTCTACCAACACAGCACACATGCACTAGAAGTGCACTTTTCCCGTGTATGGTGTACAGTGTCTTTGTGAACCTTATGCCCACGAGCTCTCGACCTATCCGTTTCTTGCTGTCTGGGGACTTCAGAATAGGTGGAGCTTCTGTTTCCTGATGCTTTGAGCAGGCTCCGCACTGCTTAAAGATGTAATTTGTATCACTGGCTTTTGAAATACAGAGTTCAGCCTGGAATAATCCTACACTAGTCATGATCATGAAGAAACAGCCTTCCTTTTTTCTGGAGAACTGGTCACTGTGTGTGTCGTTCTCTTAACAACGTTAAAGAGATCACCTGTTGAGGAAATGGCAACAGCATGGCGAATCTCCTGTGAGATGGTAAGGGAGTCACATACTTGATTAGATGAGAGCCAAGTCTCCATTTGTATTCATGACCTTCTTTGCAAGGATGCAATTGAACTGTTGCTGCGGTGTTGATTTATTCTGTGTAAGCCTGGGAGAGAGAGCAGTCAACTTCACATTGATGGAGGGGCAGTTCAAGATGATGGCCACTTCAAGCCTCGTTTGGTAGCTTTTATTCCTAAGGGCTTTGTTGTCTTCATGCTTAGTCGGTGGTGGTGTTGACTTCCAGGAAAATGAAGGTAGGATAGGAGGGAGGAGGAAGCTTGAGAGACAGATCAGTGCTCTGGTTCAAGTTTTGCTAGGTTTGTTCCTCAAAGCTCTCATGAAAACACAGTAGATACATGCTGAAGTATACCATCTGATCATAATTATGTGAAAAAATATGCATTGCAAAACAAGGGGAAAAAATAAACTGGAATGTTCACAGTTGTTATCTTGTGGGTGGGAATAGAGTTGACTGGCTTTTTTTCTCATCACTTCTGCATTTTCCCACATTTTCTATGCTGATTATATATTAGTTTAAAACAGAGCAATACTTTTATAAATTAAAAATGTAAAGAAAAAATTTGTGCATGCCAAGATAGAGGTGCCTGTATGCCTTAGTACAAATACATTGTACCATGAAATATAAATTACTAAATACTTTTTCCTTTTGCTAGGAGTAAATAACAACATGAAATCTTGGCTTTAATTAGCATCCTTGGAAGAACACACACTTAAAACACAGAAGCAAAAGCACATCATTGACTATTACTCCAAAACCAACAGTATTTCATAAGCAATTTAAAAAATTCAGTAGCAAAGAAACTCAGTCTTAAGGAACCTTCAGATTTACTGGTTCAGGCAAAAATTATATCTTCAGATATCTCAGCTTTATTGAGATATAATTCGCACATCATATAATTCACCCATATAAAGTGTATAATTCAGGCATTTTTAGTATATTCACAGAATTGTGAAACCATTACCACAATCAATTTTATAACATTTTCATCACCTCCGAAAGGCATCCCATACCACTTAGCCATTAGTTCTTATTCTCCCCACCTTCCCAGTTCCCTCAGGCCCTGGTAACGACTAATCTACTTTCTAGTTCTACAATTTTGCCTGTTGATGTATCCTATAAATGGAGTCATACAAAAATGTGGTCTTTTGTATCTGACTTCTCTTACCTGGCATGATGTGTTTGAGGTTCATCCATGTTGTAGTATGTATCAGTACTTCATTCATTTTTACCGCAGAATAATATTCCATTGTATGGCTAGGCCTCATTTTCTTTATTCATCAGTTGGTAGACATTTGGATTGCTCCCATTTTTGGCTATTATGAATAATGCTGCTATGAACACTTGTGTATAAGTTTTTTATGTGAATATTTATTATCATTCCTCTCAGGTTTATACTTAGGAGTAGAATTGCTGGGTCATCTATCTGTGTTTAACTTTGTGTAGCACTGCCAGATTGTTCTACAAAGCAACTGCACCATTTTATGTTCCATTAGCAATATATAAAGGTATCAGTTTGTCTACATCCTTAATTAACGCTTGTTATTATCCATCTTTTTGATCATAGCCATTCTAGCGGGTGTGAAATGGTATCTCATTGTGATTTTGATTTGTATTCCTATGATAACCTGTTGATGTTGAGCGTCTTTTCATGTGCCCATTGGCCATTTCTATATATTTTTTCAGAGAAATGTCTGTTCAAATCCTTTGCTCGTTTTTAATTGGGTATTCTTTTTTATTGTTGAGTTGTTGGATAATAGAAAGAATTTGGAGCCTGACGATCCTGGATTTGAACCTGAGCTCAGGTTCTAAGTGAGGTTGCTCTATAAGTGAGAACCATTCTTACTACTTATCATGGAGCTCTATAAGGAATGGGGTGTTCTCTGTGAGGGAATGAGATATTCTTTGTGACTGCATTTTTGATTAGCTGAAATGTATTTCTTTGTTTGCCAAAAGTTGAAGACTTTCTAAACTTCCATATGTACATTCTGTGCTTTATTCAACAGAGAACACTGAACCACAGTTAACCCTTTTTTGATGGCTCCTTGAAACAGCCTGGATTGTATATATTTGTAGCCTTGTCAGGGCACTCAGGGGTCACTAAGGCATGGAGGGTTGTTTGCTGAGGCTCTTATGGCTCTTTTGTGACTTCTTTGCTCTGTTTGGGGTTAGTTATTAGTGAACCTATTTCTCACAGCGTTTTACCACCCCTTCATCGTTTCTAATTTGACTGTAATTTTAGAAAGAATGGAAGGTTACCAGGGGAAACCAGATAAGGAAACTGGTTAAATATCACACATAATTCAAAAATAATAGTTTCTAGTTGAAAAGGCAGAGGGTAGCTTCCTTGTGTACTACATAATAAAGCTCATGCCCTTTTGTTGCAGCTGTTTCGTTAGAGGTTCAGATGCGTTTTCATTTACTTCCAAGGTCCAATTTGAGCTTCAATTGGTTAAAGTTGCTGGAAGTTAGATCACTAGGCAAGTGGAATAGAGTACTCATTCCATATTTGTTTCATTATCAGTATTCTTTCAGGTATACATGTGGAACTTCAAAATTCAAAACTACCTTAGATCAAATTTTAAGTAAGATTTAATGAAAACAAACAAACGAACAAACCCTGAAACCTTTCATTAAGTGGGAGAGTTGTTTTATTTTTTTTTAACAGACTCTTATATTCAACTTTTAATTATCCAGAGGTAAAATATCCGTACTTGGGTTTACCATAGCTAAACATTACCTTCAAAGTACCCCATTTAGACACTTGAGTCAAACGACAACACTCTTGGTTGAAAATTAACACCTATTCCATACAGCTGTATTCATTTATTATTTTTTTTGTATATAACAGGCATCCTACCAGAAAAGATTTAAAACATTACCCCACTTCCAAGGGAGGATTGCGACCCTGACTGGCATGAAAGGGTTAAGCGCACTGGCAGGGGCCTACTAAGTAGGGGAAATTGTGGGGAGGCTTGTGCTTTAGGGAATGTCTGGCCCGCAGGTGCCTGGCTGTGTCACATATTACACTGTACTGTTTATCTGTTCAAAATATTTTTTGAGGATTATAGGATTATGTTTTTGGTCATGAGAAACCAGCTCGAAAATTTTCTGACAGTCTTAGTAGATGCGGGGCTTAATAAACTAGCCAGTGGAATGCAAGAGAACTCAGCCTGAGATCTTGCTGAAACTGCAGAACCAGGTGTCACATCCCCTGGGGGAAACCATGACCCATAGGGTTAATTGCTGGCACCAGCTTGCCTGGAGTGAGTTTAACTGCAGGCAGGAGGAGGCGGCTGGAGTGGCCCCTGCAGCTGAAATCTTGACCTACCAAAGAGCCAGCTGGGTGGGGCTGGTTTGAGGGAACAGTATCTGTTAGGAGGGCATTTCTCACTGGGGAGGTCATTGGGGAAATTGCTTTTACAAGAAGCCCGTGCCCCACTATGGCAGACACACCTTGTCCAGGTCCTGGTTCTGTCTATCCTACGGGATTCCTGCGCTGCCACATCAGGAAGATAAAAATGGTAGGCTAGGTCGAAATTCTGATTTTTTTTTTTTTATTTTGTTTTCGTTTTTCCTCTTGGCAGCCTATGTCATCCCTGTTTTGGATATCTCATTAGTACTTGCTAGTGGACATCTGGGGCTCCCAGATTCCCTCTGCATTTCCCAGTGTCTGTGATTCTGATGCAAAATCATGTACACTTTATCTTCTAGTTCCCTGCTGCTGCCATTACTGCTGCTCTTGTGGCAACTGTTGTTTGCACCATTTTCTGTTGGCCTCTGCACATCTGTTTCTTGTGCTGTCTTTTGGGTTCAGGTTTCAGTGTGTTCCCATCTTTTGCCTGTCATCATTTCTCAGTGCTGCTCTGCCCCCCTAAAAGGTGGGCAGTAGGTCTCATGATCCTCCTGAGAAACTCCACCCTTGGTCGCATGACCACAGGGTCACACCCTTTCTGCAGACACTGCTTTCTGGTCTGAGTGATGATCCTAACTCCCATGCCACCCTGCCCAGGTGCCACTGACTGAGCAGTGTAGCCTCCTGTCCTGTCTTGCTCTCACACCGGACACCCCAGCTTTGCAGACTGTCGGCTTCCATGAAGCTCTGTTTCCCACCACAATTTGGCTCTGTTTGTTGGACTCCGCTTTTCATCTTCTCTGTGGCTTTAGCCAGGAAGGAATAGCAGCTTCTGGGCAGCAGGCCAGGAGAAAGACGTTCCCTCACGAGCAGCACTTTTTCTGCTTCTCAGTTTCAAATGTTCCTGCTTTAAATCTTCCTTCTTTTCCCTGCCATGGCATACAGGTTCCTTTTCAGTCTACAATCTTTAACAGAAACTGGGTAGTACATACATACGTTCCACAAAATGAAAAATTGCTAAGAGATATCAAGGTAATCGCGACTGCTACATTGGAAAAACAAAAAACTAATGAAGAGCAAAGAAGAATTTCCAAGGGTTTCTGATAACCCCAACTTAGAAGGACATGTACTGAAATGTAGTCATGGGACATATCACCCAGAAACTAATGTGTAACTGTGAAATAAAATGCAGTGCTTCTGACGTGAGACAAACAAGTATTTAATAAAAGCAACTTTCCTGTCCCCCTGAAATATGAACTTTCTGTAGTGTGTTTACTGGAAAGCTTCCAGTGGGGAGATTTTACTTTTTACCTCTTCCAAGGTGAGTTTTTACTCCAAGTAAATCTTAAAATTAGTAAATACACCGCAATAGCTTAAAGTTGTAAATTGTTAAATACAGAGGAGCCTCACTTTTCAAAACGTGTGTTCCTGAAAGGCTTTGTGTAGATACAGTTTTGGAAAATCCAGTCACATCTTAAGGGCACCGAGGGAGCAGACTATTTAAAGGGACTCTGCATTCCGTGAACTTTTTTTTTTTTTTTTTTGGTTAAGCGAATGCAGTCCTAAATTATCTATTTTGTGAGTTTTGGTTTCCTTAAGGCATGGGGCCCCTACATTTTTCCTTTACCTCAGTAATTTTTATAAGAGAACATTGAAGGATTGGAGATTACAGTTTTAATTATTTGTTGATTGATCCAAAAGCAAACATTCATAAGAATGCTTTAACAAACCCCTGTACAGCCTGAAGGAACAGCCATTCGGTTGAATCCATCAACAGCAGACCTTGGCACGCAGTTTTCTCCTTAGGGTTTAAACTACTTAGTCAACCTTAAGAGCCTCATGTCACTTTTCAGCACTCCCAAAATACTGTTCCTTTAGTATCTGACCTCGGTTTTTTTGCTGCGGAAAAATTTTTTACTGTCAGCAGTCTTTTTAATGTCAACAGTCTTTTTCTTGAGTGAAAAGAATCTGGTCAGGAAGGCAGCGTGGCTTTTGACACACACACACATGGGTCCACTCATGCACACACACAGCCAAAATGTTGGCCCTTCTTTGGATGGAGAAGTGTCATAGCAGTGTCTCTAAAAAAGAGAGGTCAGGATAATTAATTTAATTTTGTATTCATTAATTTATTCAACAAATATTTGTTAAATACTTACTAAAAGCCAAGCACTGTAATTGCAGTCAGCCCTGGGTATCCGTGGGTTCCACACCCCAGGTTCCTCCCACTGTGGATCAAAAATAATTCAGAAAAAAAGATACATTGTTGCTGACATGCACAGTAAGTTCTCACTTAAAGTTGTCAATACATTCCGTGACTTTAAGCAAAGTAATATATAACGAATTTTGCCATTAGCTAATTGATATAAGCAAGAGTTAAGCTCCTCTGTCATCTCATCAACATGACAAAACGACTTTGAATGAAATGACGTTGTCTGAGGATCTGCTGTACTGTGTAGTTAGGCCTATCATGGCTGCATCTGTACTGAACATGTACAGACTTTTTTTCTTGTTATTATTATGTTCTAAACAATACAGCATAACAACTATTCATATAGCATTTACATTGTATTAGGTATTATAAGTAGAGATGATTTGAGGTACACGGGATGATATACATAGGTTATATGCAAGTATGACACCATTTTTTATAAAGGACTTGAGCATCTGTGGGTTTTGGTATCCAAGATATTGAGGGATGACTATATTTAACATTTCCCACTTTCTTTAGAGAGAACAACAGAATACAGGTAATAGAACTCTAAGCTGGGAGACGAAGGAAAAAATGGGGGCAGGTCAGTGTTACCTTCTTCTCCGCCATGTTAGGTCAGTGGCGAATGCTGATTTATCACCACAGCTCACAGAATCTACGGTTGAAAAGAACTTTCGAAATCCCAGCCCCAAAACTTCCATTGTACAGAAGAGCAAACTGAAGTACAAAACAGAGAAATGACTTGGTCAGTGTCACATGGTAAGAAAGTAATAAAGCCAGAGCAAAACTTGTAATAATAGTATCCATCTCATAGGGTCTTTAAGACGATTTAATGAGTTAATATTTATAAAGTACTTACAGTAGTGCCTGGTACATAGTAAGCATGGTATTAATATTTGTTAAATAATACCACCAACAACAATAATATACCGTGCTGCCTTCAGAGACTTTTGGAGGCCTTCAGAAACTCAGAGGCTCAGAAAAGGAACTCCCCTCATTTTGGAGGAGTCAGACTTGTCTTATGGGTGGGAATAAGATAAATGGTGTTAGGGTTAGAACCTGGAAGCATGGAGGGCCACAGGTAAGAGAACCACATCCGCACATCCTGAATTATGCACAGCATTCTTGATTTCGCCTTTTCTTATGTTTTAATGAAAGCACATTCACCATTTTCAAACCACATGTACTGGTTCCCCACCCCCCCCAACTCTCTTCAAATGTTGCTCAGTGTGATGGGCACTTCACATTTCTTGTTTGACCTTGGGGCAACATTCCACTGTTTTGATTATCCCCTCCAGCTTAAAGAATGGTTTCTGTTATTCCACATTCTTTTTCTTTTTCTGCAAATCAACATTCTTTTTTTCCTGTAAATCCATCTTCTTTATCTTTTTCTGTGAATCCACATTCTTTATCATTTCCTCCTATCTCTCTGTCTGCTCCTCCCTGTTCTCTCCTCCCTCCACTCTCATGGAAAATTTCAGATGTACGCAAAAATAGAATAGTATAGTTCCTCCTTGTGAGGTTATGCCAGCAACTCAGTATACGGTTAGGTTCATTTGCTTTGTTTTGCTTTTGATTTTTATGGGTTGTTTTTTTTTTAATTTAATTTTACCTTATAATTATGTAAAATATTTCTGTAGTTCCAATATCAAACCTACAAAACAAAGTATATTGAGAGAAGTGTAGCTTCCATGCTTGTTCTCTCCACCATGTTCCTTCTTTCTCTCTACAGGTAACCATTTAACTTTCAGATTTTGGTTCAGTCCTTCCATTTAAAAAATATATTACATTATTTTATATATTATTACATATTATTTTTCAAGTTTTACCCTCAATCTTTACACCTATGTTTACATCTGTTTCCCTGCCCTCCTCTATATCCAATACTGCACTCAAGTCATATTGAATTATCTGAAGGTGACCTGTGTGGGTGTGTGTACTCCTCTGGCCTAATTTCTTGCTTTTAACCCTATCTTTACACCCATGTTTACATCCGCCTCCCTGCACCCGCATACTGTTCTTCAACCATATCAGATTATTTAAAGGGCTTCCATATACTCTGCTTCCTATCACCTCTGAGTCCTCCTTTTTTAATTTTTATTTTTCAATTAAAGCTGACATCACCTCTGAGCCCTCTTAAATGCTGCTGTTCTTTCACACAAAATCCTGACTGGAAAGAATTCAAGGGAGAATGAAGAGAAAGGATGTAGGGAAACAGACACTGTCACACACTACCAGTGGTTCCAGCTCCACAAAGGACTCTCCTACCCAATGTCAATATTGTACTCATCCATTCTATACTCCACATGCGCAAAATTTATGCATGTATTTATGTTTGTGTATCTCTATATTTATTGTTTGTAAGATGGAATAAGATGCAGCTGGAAAAAATATTGAGGATGATCTCTATGCACTGATATTGGAAGAACTCTAGGCTATGTTGTATAAAGTTTATATAAAATCATGTACAGAACAGTGCATGGTACAACTGGTAAAAGAAAGGGTGGGGAGAAGAAGACTATACATTCATAACTCCTTTCTTTTTATAAAGAAACGGGAAGATAAGAAAGAAAATAATACACATAGCTGCCTATGGGAAGGAAAAAGGTTGATGGGGCAGGGAGAGTAAATAAAACAAACTTATGAAAGGAGAAAGAGGAATTAGAATTGAAAGGAGAGGAATCAGAGAGAGTACTGACAACACTTTCGAGTAATTTCACTGTAAAGCAGATGTAAGATTGTTTTTACAAAAAGAGAAGGTTAAAATTCTTATTTTCATCAAATTCAATATTTAATTTCTTCTATAATGCTTGATATTTTACGTAAGATATTTTTCATAATTATATAATGTAAAGAAAATATAGTGTTTTTTTAACAACTCCCTCTTAAATGCCCCTCCACTTTACCCCACTGCAATATGCAAATGTCACTTCCTCTGTGTGCCCTATTATGAAAAAGATGGGAAACACTGCCTTACAGAACGGTGATCAAGCAGGGCTGTTCGTGTATGGGTGCTGTAACTCAGTGCAGGGTCTTTGGAAAGTCAGGGCAAGTACCAGGGCTCATTTGCATAAAAGTCCCTGGACCTCTTAGAGAGGTAGAGAGGACTTAGAGACCAAAGTTAGGTCCCAGGGGTATTCTGGTTCTCAAGGCACATAGGAGAGATAAGAGCAGTATAACCTTTAGAAAAAGATGCCCCAGGAAGACTGAGAACTAGCCACCATGACCTAGGGGTTGTGGGCAGACTTGAAGGTCTTGAGATTTTATAAAAGGGTCTTATATACATAGGTACAGCTCAAACTTTGTCCATGAGAACATATAGTTTTAGCCAAATTCACAGTTTTTCCTAATCCAGGTTAGACACGTCCCAGCTTAATGAGATTTGGCCGCATTCTCTATGAATGAGAGATTTGAAGGAGGGGAGTGAAAAACAAATCACTGGGTGGGGACCTAGGAGCAATGAAGCAAACATCTCAATTTATGTTTAAAGTATTAAAACATAAATCATTAAATTCTGGTCAGTGAAAGAAATTAACACCGCTAAACAACGTACAGGACGTATTTCCAAGATGAAAAGATAATATAATATATTATAAGAAAGTGAATTTCCTGTTCAGAAGTGCATTTACAAGTAGAGGTGGCCAATAGTCCTTGTGCCTACCTCAACCTCTGGCATTGTAAGGGCACGATTTTTTGTTTCTTTTGTTCACTGATATATTCCATGCGTTAGAACAGCTCTGGACATAGAATAGGTACTCAATAAATATTGTGAAAGGAAGGAAGGAATAAAGAAAGATTTTATGTTTGAAAGGCTCCTTGCAATTCCTGATCAAAACTTTTTAAAAATCATTCCTGATGAGAAACTGTACAAAATGTGAAATCATTGTTTATAATTCAAAATGTATGATAGTTGAAATGATATGAAGAATTCAGCTCATTTATTTCATCGACAAATGTCATTCTGAATTTTTGGTAGTAATATAAGTGTATTTTTGTATCCAATTGAATATTTTCATATCAAGTTATTAAAAAGAAATGCAGAACATCTGTGCATTCTTAGAGCAATCAACATGCAGCCACCATGGACACAACTAAAAGGTCCTGTCAGCCATGAATGGACAGAAATGTCTAATGTATGTGAGAACAGAGTTTGGGGCCAATGCTCAGAGCTGTTACGGCAAGAAGCCTCTGCCTGAATGTTGTTCTGTCCCCAGTTCTTGCCACCCCGAGTATAGGAACGGGGGTAGCGATCCATGTCATTATGTACTTTGTCCATTCTTGCATACCAGTTGGGACACAAAGCTGTGAAGGATGCTGCTTGGGTTACGATGAAATTAGGCCTGACTGTGAGACCCGCTACAGGTGTAATATTCTAGATATAAGTCGTCTCTCAAAATGGTGTCTGCTGCAACTCATTTAAAAATTCTAGAGTAGCACAGTTCAGTAGAAATATAACATGAGCCACATATATAATTTTAAATGGTCTACTAGTCACATCAAAAAAGTAGAAAGAAACAGGTGAAATTAGTTCTAATATATTGCTTATATTATTTAAAGCAATGTATTTGGAAATGTATTAACATGTAATCCATATAAAATTATTAACGAGATAGTTGGCTTTTTTTTTTCATGTTAAATACCTGAAATCTGGTGTGTATTTTATACTTATAGCACATCTTAATTTGGATGCTAAAATTTTAGTGGTTAAAATGAAATATACTTCTATTAAAATAATGAAAATTTAACAAAAATATTTTATAAACTCTTTCAGTTTTTAAAATTTAAATTAACCAAAATCAAGTACAGTAAAGTAAAATAAAAAATCCACTTTCTCAGTTGCATTAGCCACATCTCAAGTGCTCAACAGCCACATATGGCCAGCGCCTGCCATAGTGGACAGCACAGATCTAAAACATTTCCATCAAGTTGGACAGTGCA
>NW_011889467.1:59741-62571 GCF_000151845.1 Pteropus vampyrus
GTCATGCACTTAATTGTTGGTGGACATTACAAGCAATTCTGCTAGAGACACTGTACACGTTTTTTAGTACCTATGTGCAAGAGCTTCTGTCACGTGTATTGAAACTAATAGTCAGTAGATCCACACTGGTATTGGATACCAGCTGCTGACATCCATTCCGATTGGTTGGTGCCCATGATTCACTGATTGTTATGCAGTTTGAGTGTTACCTCCAAATATATCTAGAAGTAGACCTGTTGATTAATAGAGTACATGCACATTTAACTAGGTAATGCCAAATTGTTTTCTAAAGTGATTTTGGCAAGTTTTACTCTAATTAGCAATGTATGAGAATTCCATTGGTTCCACTTAGTCATCATCTTAGCATCAGCAAACACTAATTTTGGCTGTCTAATAGGGGAGGAATGGGATGTCATTGTGATTTGAATTCATATTGCCCTAGTTACTAATGTGGTTGAGTATCTTCTATTGGCCATTCTCCTTTCTGCTTCTGTGAAATGTCTGTGCATGTCTTTTGTATAAGAACTTATACAAGTTCTTATATTTCTGGATACTAATCCTTTGTTAGTTATATGTATTGAGAAAATAATATCTTCTCCTACTTTGTGAATTATCAGTCACTGTATAGTATCATTTTTGTTTATTGGCCAGACGTTCCTAATTTTAAAATTGTCACATTTACCAACCTTTTCTTATATGGTTTGAACTTTTAAAATCTTTCTTTTTTAAAATTAATCCTTTATTTATTTTTATTTTTTAAAATTAAAATTATTGAGGTGACATTGATCAACAAACTCCAATAAGTTTCAAGTGTACAATTTAACAGTATGTCATATATATATATTGCATTGTGTGTTCACCACCCATAGCTATATTTCCTTCTGTCACCAAATATTTGACCCCCTTTACCCCAATGTACCTCCCTACAACCCCCTTCCCTCTGGTAACCACTAATACACCGTCTATAAAAATATGGAACACTTCACGAATTTGTGTGTCATCCTTGTGCAGGGGTCATGCTAATCTTCTGCGTATCGTTCCAATTTTAGTATATGTACTGCCGAGTCAAGCACTGAACTTTTTAAATCTTGTTTAATAAATTGTTCCTTATCTGAAATTTATAAATATATTTTTCTATACAATATCTAAAGTTTTAAAGTTAGACCTTTCATATTTAAGTTCTTAAAGCATCTGAAACTCTCAAGGAGTTCTCTGTCCTTGTAGCACAGAAGCATCAGGAAGACACCCGCGTGGTGCAGAATCTGTAGAAAGACTTAAGATCTTGAGGTAACAAAAGGCATCCAAAGGGTGTGTGCCTGCTCTGGGGTCAGATTCCACACTCCTCTTTTGTCCTGGCATTTTACGAGGTCCTTGGAATGTAGATACAACCCTAGGGAAGTAGGGGGACCTTGACTGAGATCATGTTTTTGCCATCCAGTTAAATGGAGCTCAAAATAGAAATTAATGTGCACTGTGGAAAAACAAAGAAAGTGATAGTTCTTGTGCATTTAGCATTGTGGACTGAGATTCATGCTTCGTATATAATCCTTGATAAGGTCAGTTATCAGTTAATGTTAACAATCTATCTCTACAGATGAGAGAAAATTGAGCATGTTTCTTAAAAAGAAAAAAGAAACCAGGAGACAAGGGTGTATATATTATATAACTATTTTTTATGAAAAAGTAGAATAAAAGTTTTTTTAGAGACTTTAAATGATCATATGCAAATTCAATTGCTTTTGAACTGCAGTCTGGTATCACTAGAATTAATTGAGTACAGACTTGTTTGAATTAAAGAAGCATCAGAATTTTAGACAATTTTCCAGTACCTGCAGTAACTTGGGGTTGGTTGTAAAGCCCATTAGTTACAAAGATGTGACCTCGAATAGATTATTAAAGACTCTGAGCTCATTTTCTCAGCTAAGGAGTTGATATAATGATTCCTATATTACATGATTGTTGCGATGATTAAATGAGAGAATGCTTATACAAGTACCGAGCAAGAAACAATCACCCAATAAACCTTTTTCTGAATGAGAAATTGATGGAAATGCTTTGGTTTCTTTGAAAGCCCAAAGTTAACCTCAGAGCACAATAACATAAGTCTCAGAAATGAGGGCTCCATACTCCAAAAGGGAAATTGGAAGCCAAGGTCATGACTTTTGAGTTCTGAACCCACTATTTAGCATGCTGATACATTTCTGATATAGCTGATATTTCTGATATAGCTGATATTTCTGATATTTTTCATTCTACATCTGAAATTTTTTAACCAATTGGAAGAAATTTATATATATTTTAACTTAAAAATATATCACTTTGTAAAACTTAAATGATGTAGAGAAAAACAACCGATTAGTTTCAACTCTGTAAAGGTTTCACCCAAGAGGTTAAATGTCAGCGTTTGGGTTTCTTTTGCCTTGACCTAATCACATCTGCCCAAAGCGTAGTTGAATGTGAGTAACATTTAACAACTCACTTAAAAAAAACTTGCTGTAAAGATAACAAGCACAGTGATGATTGTTTGACGGTCTGTGATGAGTGTGCTTTGTATTCACAAGCTCCAAACAACCTTTGAATGAAACAAGTTTTACAAAAGAAAAAAAACCTTGCTGGCAAAGTTTGTGAGGTTAGGTTTTTATTAAGAGAATTAGGCTTTGAAAAGTATGGGGCTCTTTGAAAGGTTGAAGCTCACATTTTTCAACCTATGGGTGCTACAGTCAGGACGTTGTGACAACAGTAACTACTATTTAAAGAAACGCTACTGTGTGCCTGGTGCTATAGCAGCTCCTTTACACATGTAATTGGAGAAGTGGATTTGGTCAGGAGG
>NW_011889467.1:63371-110753 GCF_000151845.1 Pteropus vampyrus
GTATTTGGTTTTTACTACCCTTTTGATGGCAGAACGACTCCTCATTCTGTTCTTTCCATTGGCAGGAAGATCTTGGACTGGGGGGTGGGGACCAGGTTTAGAGGACAAAGGCCACCGAGACTATTGTGTTGACAGTCCTGGAGGAAGGACCTGTGGAGGAAGCAGAAAGGCTGGGAGCTGAGAATATTCAAGATGGGAACTCTGTGAAGAGTTTAACTTTTGGGGGTACTTTTCTCCAGGGCCATGGGAACAGTCCTATGAAGAGTACAGTTTTAAATGTTTTCCCTCCTATGTTGCAGTTCCCTTTAATGATTCACAACTCCTCATTAAAGATGCAACTGCCATCAGCTTGAGTGGTGGAGGTGTGAGGAGTAAAGGGACAAAGTTGCACAAGTAAGTGTGAATTGCCCCACAATGGTCCTGTTGCTGATGTCCTGAGAGCCGCATGCTATGTTGCTATATAGTACACAGTATGTTCAAGTGTTTCTGGAGGTGATGGGCAGGCGACCAGCATCTGGGAAACAGGTGGTTCATGATTGAGCTGAAAATATAGCCAGGGAGAGCACCTGAAAGGTGGGAGATTCAGGAGGATGATCCCTTTCTCAGTTTCTCCTAGAAGGTGCTCCTTGCAAGGAGAAGATTGACTTGGGTGTCACACAAATCATCTTTTATTTTCCCAAGAAACCTGTGCGATAGGTATTATTTTCCCCATTTAATGTGTTAGAAAATAATAAAAGTTTTCTTATGCTATAAATAATGATAATTGTAATAGCTTTCATGTATTGTGTACCTACTAAGTGCCAGGCCCTCTGCAATTTCCTTTACATGCATTATTATTATGGAAACATTGCTGCAAGAAAATAATTGTTTCCTCAATTTTACAGATGAAAAACTGGAGACTCAGAGAGTAAATAATATACTCAGGGTTATGGAGATAACACTTAGCTAAACTGGGACTAGAATCCAGGCCTGTAGAGCCCAGAGCCATGTTGATTTGCTTCATACATCAAAGGAATAAGAGATGATAGAGGCAATTAGGGGTGAGCTTTTTCAATTCCCCTCTCCTGCCTTTTCTACGCTTATATCCTTACCTTCTTCTGATTTCTGTACTTCCTTCTCTCTAGGTCAGCTTATCCAAGTATCATTTGGACTCTATCTCTTCTGACCCTTTGGCCCTTTCTCCAGTAATTATCTTTCTTTTTTCCTAACCTTACAACGATGAGCATAAAAAAGAACTCCAACACTCAGTCCTTTCTCTTTCAAGCTAGCCTCCTTCAAAGAGAATTTTCTTTTCACTGTGTCCACATTCTATTCATTTGTCAATTTACTTCAGTGAAGCTCACACCAAGGTTGTCATGGACTTCCTAATGACCAACACAATGGCCTATTTTCAGTCTCCATTCCTCTAAACTTTTCTGCAGCTTTTGCTCTATATTGGCTGTCTCATAGTTCTTGAAATTGTCTCCTTTCTTAGCATCCACACCAGTGTCTTGTTCACCTCCTACTTTTCTTAACATTCCTCCTCATTGCCAGTCAGTGGCTCTTTCGCCTTCCTTGCCCACCTCTTACACATGGTTTTCCTCGAGGTTTCATCCTCTGTGCTAATCTCTTCTCTTCTGAGATGAATTTATTCATTTTATAGCTCTAACTTCCAAACCTAAATCAGGCTTCCTTTCTGAAGTTCAGAACTGTGTTGGCTATTGGAATTGTGCTAAAGTCAAGTTTAAAAAGAACCCTTGTCTGTGGAACCTTCTTATTTTCCCAACGAGATAGACTTTCTCATTCTTTTGAGACTCCATAGGATCTTTCCCTCACCTCTTAGCTGACACTCATTACATCATACTTTGTCTGGTAGCTGTTTGTGTGCTTGTCTTATTGCTTCTACTAGATTGTAAGCTCCTCAAAGGCCAGAGCTTAGCCTTACTTAACATTGCATTTTCTTTAGAGTTGAGTACCATGCCATGTTCATGATAGGGGATACATATTTATTGGGTTTAACTTAATCTATTATTCACAATTAGATGAACTCTCATTCCATCTTCTAGAATTTCCCCAAGTTGAGGTCTTTTTGAGCCATGTACCAATACTTAACGGTGACAGAACCGACCTCCTCACTAAGCCACTGAAGGTTGAGGGTTGTAGTTAGTTCTCTACAGAGGATGCCATGAAACAGCCACTCTTCATCACTTTGGGGAGAGAAGATCTACAAACTCCCTGACACTATTTTCATGTTTGCACTAAAAGAGATCTAGTTCCAAAAGGAGGCCAGCCTGACTCAGGCCAGCTTTCCATATGATAGACACTGAGTTCTAAGCCACAGATCTAGGCCCCAGCAGGCAGCGACTGGAGGAATTCCATACCCCTCACAGGGAAGCCCCTGACTGTATCTCTTTTGCTTGTTGCCTGTCTACCTGCCTGACCCATGCTAACCTGCTCACATGTCCCCTGCTGTCTCTCCAAACACATGGCCATTGGCTTGCTGGCACCACCATTGGCCTGTCTGCTGGGTGCTAATGAATAGGTCGAGAGCTAGGAGAGATGTCATGGACATAAGGGAGTTGAACATTTTAAAAAGTGGGGAGCCATTGACAGCATCAGATGTAGTTGAGAGATCAAGTCAGTTAGGTTTGGAAATTATGAAATCATGGTGGCTAGAAGAAGAGCAGTTTAAATAGAGTTATGGCTATGTATGCAGATAGCAGTGGGTTGGAGTCTTAATGAGAAGTGAGGAAGTAGAAGCAGTAAGTGTGACCAACTCTTTTGAGAAGAAAAGTAGTGGGTCAAGGCGGAAGTTAAATAGAGATGTGTGGTCAATGAGTAAAGAGGATAAGGTAAAAATATCACCAGAAAGTCTGTTTTGTTCACTGATACATTGCCAGTGACTCAAACAGTGTTTGGCACATACATAGACATTCAATAAATATGTGTTGAATGAATGAATGATGGTCTAATTGGTAGAGAACTTTTCAGAAGATATGAAAAAGATTGTAGTCAGAGGAGTGAAATGGTAAGGCTGTTAACCAGAGAAGTTACACATTTTCCTCTGTAGTGAATTCAGACACACCATCCCACATAATCCTAGGGGCTTTCCCTAGAACCACTTGACCTTCTCTGTTATCCCATCATGCATAGTTTCATGTAGCTCAAAAATTTGAACAATACTATCACCATAGATTCCTTTTGGTAATAGAAACATTGTTTAGAGAAAGTTTGTGAATTGATTATTTCAAATATAAATAATTGTCTTTAATGTTCCATTTGTACAACTTTTCCTTTTTATGAAGCTGTTGTGATTTTGTAATTTTGTGAAGACCTTTATGACAGTCTGAATTGGCCACTGATCCACTGGATTGCCCCAGAATGTTCTGATTTCCTCATCACTGGAGGGATGTTCTCGCAGAGGCTAGCTAACCCCTTGCTTAGGATAAAGTAGTTGGAATCCAGGCATCATGTATGAATTGAATTAGATAACTTCGAAAGGTCCATTGTAACTCAGAGCTTCTAAGCTTCTGCTACTGCGTGTCCACATAGTACCATTTCCCATTTTAAAAGCAACTGTATTTCCAATGTTGTCATCTCATATTTTAGGTTGAGTTAAAACTTTTGCTATTGGTGAACACATTTAAGACTTTGACAACCATGTCATATGCAGGGGAGTTTATATTATGAGATGTAATTTGAGCAGTCTTTCCTAAGAATGTGGGGTAGGGCAAGGAGAAAGAGTGGGGAAGGAAAGGGGAGAGGGAGCGTGGGAGAGGGAGATTGATTGAATGAAAATGAACTACTGAGCTTCATTTGCTTTCTACTAACAGGTTAGGATCCCATGTCTCCATCCATACCCAGAAACAGTAGACTGATTGGGGATTTTTTTTTTTTTTTTTTTTTTACAAAGCAAGAGTTACTGTCAGGAAGCTACATATATATATATATTTTTTCCAATGGAGCATAAAACTATGGCTGTTCTCTTGAGGTCCCTGAGAGATTTATTGTTTCAGGAACCTACTTTGTCAATTCTACTGGATAGTTTTACCAATGCAAACTGACTGGCCTTCCAGAAAAACCTGTTGTCTGCTAGCTTCCAGGTGTCGGGTGATGAGAACAATATGAAGCTGGCGTGGCAGAAAAAATAAAGTGCACATACAAGTGAGGGAAGGTGGTGAGAAGGGCTATACTATGGAGACCCTCTCTTCCCCAAATCTGGCAGTCTCCATGTAGACCTAGCTAAGAATACAGTCTTTTTCAAAAGCTATAATCTTGGCCCCTGGATAAAAATATAGATGATGGCCTTGATGGATCAGGAGTCTTGTGACGGGATCCATGTCTCAAATAGGAAGTCAGTATATGGGGCTCTACCAACCCAGTGCCCTCTTTAGCATTGCCGCTGTCCTCCTCCTGGATCCTTCAGAGCTTCTTGGATGAGTCCAGACCTTATAATGCACTGAATTCCTAATACCTCTCTCATGATCTGAGACCTGTGACTCTTGTTACTGTACGTAGTCATGCAGGATAGTACTATTTATTGAGTGCCTGTATACAGTACTCACTCTACGGACTATCCTCATACTAACTGCGCCAGGCCGGTGACATTGCTGCCATTTTCTAGATGAGTAAACTGATACTCAGGTTAAGTGACTTGCCCAAGGCTACACGGATATTAAATAGAAGATCTAAGATTTCAATTCTGGTCTGTTTGGCTCCAGAGCCAGTCTTTTCACTCCATTATTTGTTCATGAATTAATTAATGATGTTTCTAACTAAAGTGTTTTTACATTTAAATCACTGCATTTGATTTTCTTCATTGGTCAAATTGACTAGATAATTGTCCAACATGGTACAACCCTACTGAATATAAGATATGTATATACACATACTTAGTTGAAAAATATAGTTTTACAGTAAAGATGGTTTTTCAAGCTAACGTTTTTTTCCCACTGATTAAATTTTAGTTTGTGATAAAATATAATTAATATTAGCATTGGCTGATTGATCCCATGTTGTCAGCCTCTCAATAGCTCAGAACTCCCAAATATGTTTTTCTCTCCCTGTCACTCTGTCCCCCTCAGAGTCTCCTCATATGGATTGCAGGTTTGACACTGAACACCTGTAGGGGGGCACCATTTATATCACAGTCTGTGTGAATTGCATCTGCTTTCCTCTCTCCTCCACTTCTGTATCTTAACACACTTGTTTTGTTTACAGTGTGTTTGTGTGTGTGTGTGCACACACGTAATGTGCACACACACAAGAAAAGAGGATCATCTGACAGGAAAACTAGTTAAAGGACAAGTGGCAATGCTTACAGCATTAATTAGGAATTATACTGTCAAGTCATGCAAGAAGAATGGCACCTGGAAGTTTAAACTCTGACATTAAATCTACCTCAGTACTGAAAACCAACAAAGTGGCAAAACAAATTACGAATTCTCTTGGATATTCTGTTTCTGAAAACTCAGACACAGATATATCCAGTCAGGTCAACAGCTTGTTTCTGCTGTTGAGTGACATGTTTTGAAATTTTAACTGTGTCAGAAGAGAGGGAAGGATAAGAAAAAGCTGAGTAAAACCTTCCCCTTGACCTAAATAACAAAAAGATTCCCAGTAATGAAGGGCTTCCTGATCTGAAGAGCTGTAAGCCTACCTTCTGGGAAACATTTTCGATTAGGTCAATAAGACAGAATTGAGAAGTTGATCAACCATACACCTAACTAGTTGCCACTACTGGAGACTTTGCAGAGAAGTAATTGCATGCCCTAAAGGTATATGCTGTTGTCTGCCCAAAGCAGGGAGGGCGAATGAAGAGCAAATGGCATTACAGGAAGTTCAGATAAAGATAGAAAGACAATTATGCTGTGTTTGGATGAGACAGGTTTTCTCCATGTGGGGTATATAAATGGAAGGACACCAAGGACTTCCATTTTGAGTGTCTTCCTTTAAGAGCCTGTATTAGTTTGTTAGGGCTGCTATAACAAATTACCCCAAACTCTCAGTCCATAAAAGAGCCCATATAGAGTGCTTAGATGCAAAGACGTATTTCAAATATCAAAGAGATGGAAGAAAGAAATATTGTACCTATAATTAAGGTAATATTTAGATATCATTTTTGGAAAGTCACCTGTACTCAGTATGGCCCACTCCTAACAATTGCCAAGCCTGGAACAAGAGTACAAATGAATGCCCACATGTCATTTTATCTAAACATTTAGAAGTTGTAAATCACACAAACAAGCTATTAAATATTCTTTTCTTCTGCTTTGACAAATCTACCTTCATGATAATATTGAAGGCACAATTCAATTTAGAATTCTGACTGCTCAGCGCTCTGCAGCTGAAGGTGATGTCACACTTCTCTTCCCAACCCAGCTCAGCCCCACCTCAGGGGGACATCTCCTGCAGAAGCTTGTGGATACCCCAGGCCACGTGTTCAAGTCCCTTCTACATGGCCATGCCTTGGTGACTCCTCAGATCTCGGGGTATACACATCTTGGTGTGGTTGGCCCTAGGAGGACATACTTCAAGAAGATGCCTGAGCAAGCCTTGAAAGCAGGCGTAGGGTGTTCGGGGAGTGAATTCTTGGGTCCTGGTGTCAAAATTGGGCTCCAGGTGGACTCTTCCTTCTTAGGGAGAAGCGTAGTCAGAGAGCGAGGCCAGAAAAAGATTTTGTGTGTGAACTAGGGAGATATAATAGGCAAGGTGCTGTGAAAACCAGATCAGAGCTCTGCTAGTCATCAACTATGGGACCAATGGCTGCTCTCTTTGGGCCCTAAAAGATGTCTTAAGGACAGTCCAGTTAAGTGGAATGTAATGCCAAAACTAGATAGGGATCAGGGACATTTGCGTCACCTGCTGATGAGGAAACCAAGTGTAATCAAGCAAGAACAGATGAGTCAGGAAAGGGTTTGCCTGGCAGTAAGGTATGCCGAGAAAGGGCTGCCATTGTTCCTGCTGAGACCTTGATGGGTAGCAGGAGGAGGCTAGGTTGTTTCCAAGGTCTACATCTATGAGACTGGAGCACCTGCTGACTTCTGCCAGAGAGACCCACTGGATCTCATCCCATCCCAGGGCCTGTCGTATTGTCATAACAGAAAGGTAGGGTGTGAATGTAGCTGGAAAGAGAAAGAGAGAACTGAAGAGCAAGAATTTGGCAGTGCACCTTCAGCCTGGCCAAGGGAGACAGGCACGAGGTGTTGCAAACTCTGCTGCTCCCAAGGTGTATTCAGGAGTGGAGTTGGGGGAGGAATTCTCCAGCCCTCATCCCAGCCTGGACACAGTGGCCCAGCAACTAGGCCAGACCCTCTGTCTTCATTCCATACTGGAAAAGTAACTTGTACAAACTTGGGTTTCCCAGCTACCTCCTTAGCAGTGGCGCTGTACACACCAGTCACGTGGCAGGGACCTATCTCTTTCATACAGCATGACTCCCTCGCTTTTCTGCTTTGTCAGTTAACTTGCTTGGTCTGAATCAGGTCCTCAAGAGGGTGAGTAACTTTGAGAAAATGAAGTGCTTGAGTGAGTAAAGCTGAGGTGCCAACCCTAAGAAGTCCAGCCTCTGGCTTTTCCATCTCTGTTCCTCTCTTCCCTTGCTATCTCCCATCTCTTTCTCCCTTCTTCTCCCTCCCTTCGCTTCCTCATTTTTTTCTCTCTCTGCTTCCCTCCCCCTCTCCTTTCCTCTCTCTTCCTCCATCCCTCTCTCCTTCCCTACTCACACACTCTCTCTCATTATTCTTTTTCTTCTTTTCCTGTCTTCCCACTTTCTCTCAGCCACTCTCTTCCCTACTTTTATCCCCTCTCTTATTCTTTCCCCTCTCGCTCCTCTCTCCTTTCCCCTCACTCATCCTCTCATTGTCTCCTTCCCAACTTTATCCCTTCTTTTTTCTAACTCCCTTTAGAATTACAGCTAGTCAGTGGATCCAATGGAAAGTCTAAATTTTAAAATGTTTGAGCTTGTTGTTTATCATTTTCACCAGAATACAACTTTCTTTTCAACCAGAGTTTCACGCAGTGAAACATTAAAGAGAACAGCATATTTCCAAAGAAGCATTAGATCAAATTCCTCACCTTTCCACCCACGCCCCACACTCACGCCCATCCTCAGATTCAAGGGACAAACTCACAGGGATATCTTAGACAATTCTGCTTCTATCTTCAATAATGTTTTTCTCTCTCTCAGTTCTGGACAAGGCCTCATGGGGGAGCTGCTATCTCACTGTAGATAACAGTAAAGTGTTGTTTCCAACAAGGAGTGACCTTTTCAGATAGGAATGAAGCGTGACTTTTGCTTCAGAGAAAAAGGTTCTCAATTGTTATTTTTCTGCAGGTGTCTTTATCTTGTTCTCCACAAGAGCCCACAAACACATTTCTGGTCAAGTTTAGAGCTCCATTTTGCCTTAGCAAAAGAAAATCCCAAAATGATGTTCATTGTGGAAAGAGTTTTACTTATTGAACAATCCAATCAAAGACAATTTCAAGTATTTCTTTTCTTCCACAGAGGGGTTTCACATGTAACATCCTCATAAGAAGAGTTCATTATATGTTAGTTTTGTTATAGCTACATCGGATATGTAAATCTTAAAAAAAAAATCCAGGATAGGAAAAAGAAAATGATTTTTGTGGGCATAACTTCCAAAGTAATTTACATATACAAATTTCGTCAATTTCTATGAAGAATAGTTCCCGGATAGAATAAAGAGAAGGTTATTGCTGCGAAAGATGATTTGTCTGGCATTTAGTCAATTGGAAATTCCTGCGCCTCAACATTTTGATGCAGCTCCAGAGCGTGGGGATTGATGTCCCTATTGATGACCCTGAAGTGCTGAAGATCCTCAGTGTCTCCTGACTCATCAAAAAAGAAACAGTTTTGCCCAGCAGAGCTTTAGTGCTAAGCACATTTCAAGATTGCAGATTATTTAATTCATATTCCTTATTTTGCAATCAAGGAAACTAAAGTCTAGGAAAGGAGAGGGATTTCCCCAGGTTCATCCAGGCACAGTCCTTTTCCGACTGTGTTCCCTGGAATCCCGGTGAGTCCTGGACATACTTTCAGGGCCACCAGAGAGAGGTATTGACTGGCCGTCTTCCGGGCCCGTTCTATTGTTTCAGTCACAGCACCTCTGCTTTTATCTGTGTGATTAGATACAATATTTTGAGAAAATTAAGCCAATGTACTTCTTTCCTTCCTAATCTCTAGTTCCTAGTCATCCCAAGGCTTCTGAATCAAAAGCCATGCCTGGCCAACACAGATCGTGGGATTTCTTCCATAATATTTAAAAAGTTAGTCTTCCTTCCATCCACTACTAAGACTTAGCTTTTAGCCTTAGTGCCCCAGAAGAAGGAGTTGGCTATGACACAAGGGAAGTTTCTACCACAAAAGAAAAGAACAGAAGAGAAAGCTTACCCCTCTTACCTAAGTGAATTCTGAGAAGAGAAAGGAGGCTGATGCATTCCAGACTTCAGTTCTTCCCATATAACTCTCACACACGGTGAACGTAAACCACTTAGGACAGTGCCTGTAAAGCATGTTATATTTTGATTTTGAAATAGACTTTTTCCTGAGTCTCTTCTTAAACAACGTGTTGGTGAATTTTTATGCAATGCACATTAAAATGAATGCACACAATTTAATAAAGTAGACATTTAAATAAAGAAAAGGAAAGGAAGCTGATGTAGAGGAAGGTTGTATGAGGCACATGAGCCCTGAGCATTCTCTGTAGGCTCAAGTCCTGGGATAAGAAGATTTATTACACAGGGGAAGCTAGAAGCAAAGAAACTTTTTCCTCACTCCCTGTTTTGAGCCCATGGATAGTGGAAAAGTGATAGAACAGCCCCACAGTGATGGGGGAATGTGGCTACATAAATGAATTTGGCTCTCCATGGCTTGCACATGGTATGCAGGAGATCCAGAAATTTCCAGGTGTCGTATACATATGATCAATAGAAGCCTGGGGTCAGGCTGATGAGGTGCTTTTAGGTAGAGATGTCAAGATTGTGACAGATGGGCTCTAAGGGTGAGCATATAAACCACGAAGGCCAGACAGGACCAGTTACATCTTAGTGGTCCCCAGTTCAAGGACCAGACCAGCACAGCCATTCCCCTGCAGAGACCAAAAAAGAATCAGGAGAACCCAGGGAAATCTGAGGTCCCAATTCTCTTCTTCCATTGTGAGAGGAAGTAAGCCACCCCTTCTCAACAGGAAGAGGATCAGAGGGACTAGGAAGAGATAGGAAAGAACAAACAGGTACCTGAAAAGAGACTGTCATTCAAAAGACATGCTTAACCCAGCATGGTTACCGGGATTGAAAAGGGCCCCAGGGCTTGCAGGCTCCCACTGTTACTTCTTCTTTTCCTCTTTCTGGAATATGTCTAGGGCTAGCTTACTCAGAGCTACCTGGACACAGGAGGCAGTGTGATGAGGTGGAAAACACACTGGAAAGCCAAGAGAGCTGAGTGTAAGTGATAGCTCTGCAGTTAAGTCACTGTAACCCTGGGAAAGTCACATCGCTTCTCAGTTGCAAATTCTATATTTCTGAAATTAGATGGCTAGACCCGTGAGATCCTTTCTAGCATTTGCATTCAATGCTATAGAAACCCCTTTGGTGGAGCCCAGGATAACCCTCTGAATTCCTCCTCTGGCGTTAAGAATAAAATTCAAGAGAAAGGCAGCCTCATGGGGTGGCATTCCTTAGTAGGGTCACCATAGCTCCAGGTCTGGTTTGCAGTCCTAACCAGACCAGGACCTGGATGGGGTCAATGAATGAGAGTGCATCAAGCTTTTAGGGTAGACTCAGTTAACCACATTCACAGGAGACTGATGGAGTCCTCAGGCTATTCTGTCTTCTTGACTCCTGGGGCTCAGGGGAAGCTGAAACAAAAACAGACACCTGCCTGGTTTCCCAGCCTCTTCAGAAGCTCTGTGGATATCACATGGTGTCTCTACTGCCATGGCAGATCAGCTGTTAATATTTCCCACTTAACTCCAAAATGGCACATTTAATAATCTAAAGATGTTTGTTCAGGGTACTTTGGCATCTTGCATTTCTCTCCCTGTAAGGACCTAAGGAGTAGGGCTTTCTCAATCACCTTGGTGATTGACCTGGGTCCTTCCCCATCATTTGGCATCAGTAAATCAATCAAATTCCCAGAATTTCAGAACTGCATATCAAATAGATGGAAAGAAAATTATTTCAGGACGAATTAACCACAAATAGTCACCTGAAAATTATTTCAGGACGAATTAACCACAAATAGTCTCCAATAGGAGTCCAGGAGAACAACTGGGAAGAAATAGTAACTGAGCTGACTTTGAGTCAAGACACTCAAGAATTAAGTGTGAAGCCTAAAAGAGAAACCTAATTCTTGCTGAAGAGACTCTAAGAGTATAGACAACAATGCAACTATGTAATTTAAATTGAAAAATATAGCCCCAATCTCTGCCCTTTAGGAAACTATACACGAGGTAGCAAGGCTTCCAAGAGAAAGTGACTTGGTGTGCATGGACTTAGAGGAGAAGAAACCTGATGGCCTCCATGGTTCAGTGTCATTAGCTGTCATATCCTGATGATACCAGCACTGAGATAAGAATTATTTTGTCAAAGACCATAACCCTTGGGCTTGGACAAGGCCATACACCCAGGATTCGGTCTAATTCTTTGGCTTCTTTGGGTTGGCTCCAAGCAGGCTTCACCCATCTGTTGCCACATAGCTGCTTCAGACAATCTAGTCACCATGCAATTGAGTAAATTACGTCTTCACATTTATATTCTAGTTCCCAGGAGATAGTCTGGGCTTTTGATGGATGCTTTAGAAATCCCCTAAGCTGTAAGCAAGATGTTTCTTTTCCTTGAGTGTTATCTCCTCTACCACATGCTGATTTGTGCTAGCTTCAGCCTCAGAGGGTGGGGCTTGTCCTTCCGTGGCTTCCTGTGTGTAACACTGCAAATACTGCCTACTAGCAACAGCTACCCACCAGGTTCCCTTTATTTACTGCATTCTACAAGAGCACCTTTTGTCAGGGTGTTGGTGTTTGAGGTGGAAAATCGTCCAGGGAATCCATTTCGCTCTGCTGGAAAAGTAAGTATAAAATCTGAGTGCAAAGGGCACCTTTGAGATATAAGACCCTTTAGATACCCTCTCATTTTAGTCTCATACCAGGCCGGCCAGATAGAGTGTTATCGTCATTTTATAAATTGGAAACCAAGCTTCAGACAGTTTAAGTAGGCAACTAAAGCTACTCTCAACTAATAGAAGAAATAGAATGGTCCTCTTCTATCTGGGAGAATTGTTTTCTTTGAGCTATTGGTGGGCCTTCCAGCAGGATGCAAATGGGGTGGAAAAGGAGGAAGGCAATGCCTGGCCAGTCAGATCCGATTACTTTACCCTGGTCACCAAGAAGGCGAAAGAAAGAACAGTCAGCTCCATCTCAGCTTTAAGGCTTTGCACTAGGTAGTGGCAGAATGGGGTCTGGAACCCAGGTCAGCCTGGATTTGAAGCCCAAGCCATTCTACACTGCTAGCTACACTTCATACCATTCTACACTGCTAGCTACACTCATTCTTAGGTGTAAGCATTCGCTGCTTTTCAACAAAGGCATCCATTTGTTCTTGTGAGGAGAGGTCTTCACTTTGCTGCAGAGGAGTCCACTCATAGCATTGGCTTTTATTGTTTTTTTCATGCCATTTGGATCCTACTGAAGCTGCATCAATAGGTCAGTGAAGATATTTATTCTAGATATAGGAGGACCATTCATCAGTGGAAATGGGTGAGATTGGCCTAAGCAGGTCAGCATCCCTACCTGGTTCCTAAGTCATTGAATGGCTAAAGAGGAGTTGGATGAGGCCGGGGATGAGACCGAGGTGAGTAGAAAGGTGAAGAGGACGGCTTAGATAAAATCTTAGCAAGATTTAAGATTGAAAACCGGGTGCTAGGGGGTATGAATACCACCAGAGCAGATGGGCGGGTAAGGTGGGAGGAGCCAGGCTTTTAAGAACTGCCTTCATGAGGTAGGCGTCACCAATGGGCCATCCACCATAAATTAGAATTCTTTCAACCCAGAGCTGGGTCTGAAGCCTGGCCCCATCTGATCTTGGAGGGGGAGTGTAGTTCTGTGGGACTCTTTCTTACCACATGGGACCAATAGTGTGTGTTCTGAAACTTATATGCCCTCACCTGCCAGGTTCCATGATGTAGCTGTGGAAGGGGGGTCGATGAAGCAGTATTAGTTGGGGGATGCCACAGTGAGTAACTCCTTTGCAGCCTCCATATCGGAATCCAAAACTCACTCCCTTGAGGTAATAAATTTCTTATTACATATTCTTGTAGCTCGTAGTTCCCTATTTCCATCATAGCAGTGCTCAATATTGTAATTATATGTGCATGTTTGATTGCCTGCCTCTTTCCCCCCACCCTCCACAACCTAGGTTGTAATTTCTGCTAAGGGCAAGAACTACGTTGTGTTTAGTTCATTAAAGCATCTTCGATGCCCAGTGTGAGGTTTGACATTTAATAGGTACTGAATAAATGTTTGTGGAATGTACGAATATTGTTCTTTTCACTTTTTAAGGTGAAACATAGTATAGTATAGGCCTGGGCTTTGGAGTCAGACAAAGATGATGAAATTTTGGCTTCACCACATGGTAACTATAAGATCCTGAGCAACATTTTTCACTTTTAAAGCTCAATTTCTTTGTCTGAGAAATGGAATAAATTCACTGAGTCGTTACAAAAAGTCCATGAGATTATGCACGTCAAGTGCCTGGCACTAAGTAGGTGTGCAAATAGCATTAAGCATTTTCCTTTATCCTGTTTCCTTCTGTTACCTGGTAGTGTCTCCCAAATTCACATGCCTGCCTAGATGCTGTATTCATTTCCTGTTGCTGCTGTAACAAACTACCACAAATTATGTGGCTTAAAACAACATAAATTTATTTTCTTACAATTCTGTATGTAAGAAGTCCAGATTGGGTTTTGCTGAGTTAAAGTCAAGGGCTGGTCCCTTCTGGAGGATCTGGGGAGAATTCGTTTCCTCACCTTTTCCAGCTTCTAGAGACTGCCTGCATCCCCTTTTTTGTGACCCTTCTTTACATCACTGGAATTCACATCCCCTCACCAATTCTGAACCTCTTGCCTCTTTCATTTAATAAGGATTCTTATTGTTATCTCAGTGGGCTCACCAGATAATCCGACTTCCGGATAATTCAGGATAATCTCCCATCTCAAGATCTTTAATTTAATCACATCTGCAAAGTCCCTTTTGCCATATATCCTAACATAGCCACAGGTTCTGGGGATTAGGAAATAGCTATCTTTGGAAAGGGGACACTATTATTCTGCCTACCACCGATGCTTTAGAAAAGGTATAGGTTTGATGAGACCTGTATTTCAGACCCACAGTGGGAGCAGAGGAGAGAAAGCTCTTCAACGGAAACCCAGGGCACATTTTCTCTGCAGGGGCAGCTGGACCAGACCGATAAGTCTCAGAGGCAGAGTGCTGGGGAAAAGACAGGCATGGCATCTCTCCACTCACGTTTGGTTTCAAAATAGTTTTGAAAACACAGAGGAATTCCAAGAATATTTGCTGAACATCTAGAAATACCCAGATGTTTGGCTTGAAAAGAAAGACTGTGACAATCTGGTGCCTTGAGCGTCTACACATTCATCTTCCAGGGAAACTAAAGGGCAGAGTAAGATGAGTTAGCAGATGAGGCCCAGCAGATGGATCACACAGAAAGGTGACCCTGAGTTTTCTGTGGTATACGATAAAGACTTGGTCCTCCCCACCCTGCTTTGGTTTGAGCTCTCTGCTAAAGGAGTGGGGGTTTGCCTTAATGTACGTACTTACTGTCAGGATGCAGAGGGATACTCTAGATGGTTGCCACAACCTGGTCCTGAGATTCCTGTGTATATACAAATTACTTTTACCAACATCAATGGCATGAGGTGGAGATTTCTTTCTTTCCAATCGGTATTCTTTCTATTTCTTTGTGTAATCAAAATGTGAATTTCGACTTTGTTTCTAGCCTCTGTATATCATTCATTCATTCATTCATTCATTATTTTTATTTTTTTAGTTTTTTAATATTGTTTTTTTAAATTAATCAATTTATTTATTTACTTATTTATTGTGGTGACATTGGTTAACGAAATCCAGTAAGTTTCAGCTGTGCACTTTAACAGTAAGGCGTATATATATTTATACTGTGTTCACCTCCCATAGTTAGATTTCTTTCTGTCACCACATATTTGACCCCCTTTACCCCATCTACCTTACCCCCTCCCCCAACTCCCTACCCTCTCGTAACCCACTAGCCTATAGTCCATGTCCATGAGTCTCTGTTTGTTTGTCCTGTTCATTTGTTGCTTTTAGGTTTATATTCCACATATAAGTGATATCATGTGGTCTGGCTTCTGCATCTCTTGCTTTGCCCTGAACACACCTGGATGTAGGACTCAACTCCGCATCATGTTCCGTCGAAGAATCCTCTTCCACAAACAAGGTAGTATGCGATGAGAACTTAACTAAAGATTTCACAGCAGACATAGAATCGCACAGTAAACTATGGAAACTTTTTCACTTACCATCTCTATTCTCTTTCAATGTCCCCATTCCCTGCCATGCTCCCTCTGGGAATCAGCTCTCTAGCTCTCACCCCACTCAGTTCCTATAGCTTTTCTAAAGCTGGAGGAGCCAAGACCATGCCACAGCCTTCAAGGGGGAACCCTGAGCAAACTTCTCTCCAGCACTGGTCTAATTCTGCCACGTGGCCTCATGACTCTTTTATCTTCTGAATCTCCATTTGTGAGTCAGGGGTTTCGGTTATGGTTGAAAGCTTTAATTTCCTCTAGAATCCCTCTGTCCCTTGACATTGTTGTTGAGAAACTATGCTTGTAAGTGGGATGGGGGAGTCAGATGGTTTAAGGAACTTGAAGTGCAGTACGAATCTCCTGGACACAGTCAGCGGCCTTGTGCAGCCCAAGGAGTTTCCAGCGCTCAGCTGCAGAACAGACTTCCCGACTGATCATTCCGAAAAAATGACCAGACTAACTGCAGCCTTCCCCGACTGTCTTGTGTCTGAACATGGGAAACAGACCTTGGCATGAGAAAGGAAAACTGAGTGAGGGAGTGACTAGTTATATTAGTTATCAATTCAGGCACAATCAGAAGCTGAGCACTCCCAACTCCAGTCTCACAGAAGCATGGGATTGGGGGTCTGGGAGGGGCAGCTCAGAGTGCTGGCAGCAGATGGAGCAGACAACTGAAATGTGTCCTCTTGGGAGTTTTGGCCACCTCAACACTCTCTTGCTAGCCAACTGCTAGATCTCAGTGATGTGTTCCAAGCAGAGGAGCCATGTAAGCCCTGCCACCGAGCTGTACAGAGGGACCCATGGTGCCTTGTCCAGGCAAGGTGACAAAGAAGAATCTAGGTCAAGGACCAGCACACAGTCCTATTTCTGACTCCTCTCTGTATATCTGCACGTATTTTCTTTAAAAATTAAAGATAGACATCTTTCATGATACTTATATGTAACCGACAAATTATAGAAATGTTAATTATGATTCCTGCAAAAGTTAGAAGACAACGGTGACTGATGGAATTGAAGGAAGGTGATGAAATTTTAAACCTCCCTTCTTTCTGGTTCTTCTAGAATTTCCTCCACCAAGCAGACATTAGCGGGACATGTAGTACATCATATACCTACTAATTTCTTAGAGAAAAATGTTTTCATTAAAGAGGGAGCTGCATTTACTCCTTTAAAATAGAAAGTACTATGGCAACTGAAAACACGGTTTGCAAATAACCTTATGTCTGTGACTATTCAGATAAAAGTACTATGCAATAAAAATAGATTTAAAAAGTATGGGGAGTGCTATAACAGATTTGAACCCTAATGTGTATCTACATCAACATTTAGTGAGAGCATCTCTTCGGTTCAAATTGCATTCTTTTACATTTCTTTAAAATGTGAAGTTGAAGGACAAATTCAACAACTTGGTCAAGGCCTCAGATTGAGCTGGTGAACAATCATGAACATTTTTCTCTGTAATCTCATAATAACCCTTTGCCTTTAGACATATTGGGCAGGCACAATGCAATCTTTCTATAGAAAAAAAAATCTGTGTGCAAAGTGCAGGGATCGGGGTAATAGTAACATTTTAGTAACAGTAACAGCTATTTAGAAAGTCAGTAAAATGTTATTTAAAAAAATCCCCTCCTGTGCCTTTTTCAAAACCTATAAGTGTAGGGGTTACTGAATTAGTGTTGGAATTATATTGTTGCAGCAAAATAAGTACACTCTGTTCTTTCTAGGCACCCATTCCTTTCTTGCTTAGAGCCCAGGTTGAGCTTAAAGCCTTGAGGATACAGTACAGGGTGAAGGTTTCCAGAGTGTGAGTGTGGACTGTTGGGGAAGGGGTTCCTCTTTCTATCGATGGTGCTTCCCATCTTTCACTCACAGACTAAGGCTCTTGGGAGACTGAACACATGCACATGACGTTGTAGCTAAGCATGTTGTCATGAGTAAGACATGTTTTGTCCCTCAAACTCCATTTGCCTTTTTTCTCTGATAATCTGGGATGGGCAGCCTAGAAGGAAAACTCGTGTTTCTCTTCTCTCTCTGTCTTTAGAGCCCATAGCCAGTCTTGGGAATCTAGCTCCCTGCCATCTCCGATCTAGGCCCTACCTCATTTTCTCTTAGCTCTTCAAGGTCAAAGGTACCTCGAAGAAAGTACCTCACAAACAAAGCTCAGAAACAAGAGGGAAAGGGACCCTTTCCATCTTCCTTTTAGCTTTTAATAATTCTTCGCTCTAGTCTTCCTTGGAAAGATTCCATTTAATCACTCAACGCTGTGATGCCCTCCGCTGGGGGATGGAGCGAGTGATAGAATTCTTCGTTCTACCCAGGGAGGGTGGGGCAACCTTCTATCTCCTTCCAAGCTTTATCTTCTGTAGTTGTAGGTCCCTGATGGCTGCCACAGTGTCTTCTCCCCAAGGAAGCTGGGATAGGATTTACAAAGGGCTCTTCTAACCATTTCTGGTAATTCTTTCTTTACTATCCTCTGTACAGTGTCTTTGAACTTCAACAGAGAGGAGATTACCAAGTCTAGGGGTTTTAATATGAGAGTTGATTCTCACCCTATCTCTGGGAAATGAGTGTACTTTGAAAAATCTCATCTATGAATTAATTTCCCATAGTTTTGTTCACCATTAGAAAATAGGAAGCTGTACTTAAAGCATTTAATAAAAGTAAATATTTCAGAGGTAAAAACATCCAGTTGAGAAACTGCCTTAATGCAGAAAAAAGTTGTCTGTTTTAGCACAATCTACTGCCTTGAAGAGACTGAAGCAAAACGAATACTGTTGGCTCTATAAATCAGTTCTACTCAATGATGTCCAAGGTCTGCCCAAGACAAATAGCAGTGTTTGCCTATGAAAACACATCACTATACACAAAATTTCCTAATCACCGTAGCATAGTGTGAAGTTAATACTTGGATGGAAGACTAAGCTGGTGGCAGGTCAACAGGACGTCACTGCCAGCAGTGGCGTTGATGAGTCATATCTTTTTGAGTTTTTAAGATACAGCAGCCAGCTTTGGGTGCTTTTTGCCAAATAACCTGTGAAACTCAGCTCGTTTTAATGTGTGGATGCCTGATAAAGGTCTCATGGATTTCCTACCCTAATTTCTAGGCCAGACCATTCTGTTCTTCCTCCCTAAAGGCTGTGCTTGGAGTATTAATTGGAAAAATTGGATCAGAGAAAACTCCAGGTAGCAGTGCTATTTTGCTGCCAGACAGTCCATCATTCTCTCCCAAAGTTTATTTATAATGGTTTTGGCTGTAGGCCTCATATCTAAGTTCTTTCCATTTTTTTTTACCCTAGAAGGAAAATCTTGCTGATGTTCTCCTGGGTTTTATGTAATTTGAATCAATTTAACAGACACCATATTTTCCTTGCTGTGGCATTTAGATTAGTTCAATTTAAGGGCATTGGGTCCACTCTGGTATTTGTTATGCAGGCCTAAGAACATTCACTGAAATGCTAAAAATAAAAATCGATCTTGTGTTCTGCAGGATTGTCTCAAGGGATAGATCTCTCTTTGGGAGATGGGGGTAGGGAGAGCAGTGATTATTAGAATCAAACTAATACTTGATATTTAACTTCCATTGAGAATTAGATATTAAGAGCTATGGCAGTTCTTCCTAGTTTGATAAAGAGATAGACACCCAGAGAACCAGTACTAAGAGTACACTTTATAAACTTGACCATTCAGGGACCTCTAGTGGATGCAATGGTTGTTTGCTCTCCAAATAAATAGATTTTACTGAGTTGGAAATCTTTTTGAATTAGTATATCTTGAATGGATTTTCTATTTGGTGGATAATACTGGAGTTTCACACTGAGTTTGTTTAGCTTCTGGCAGTCCTGTGGAAGTACATATGCTGTTGTTTACAGATAATAATTATGAAAATTCATCAGGTAAAAGTATACATTAAAGTATATAAAGAATAATTATTGCCTTTCATATGTGTCATTTGCAGTCACCTTTGCATATTTTCTACACATTCGTGGTATTCCAAGAATAAGTAACAATATATTCATATGCAAAAGAAAGCACAGTAGAAACAAGCAAGTGGGAAAAATGGAATTCACAATGCAGAAAAGATTGTACAGACAGACATTACATTTCACCTCAAGGCCAAATGTCTCCCCTTTGCTGTTACCCTCCAGAGGCTCAATGTCAACATTTGGGGAACTTAGTGCTGGGTTTCTTATTTCTATGATGTATGAGCTAAATCATCCTACCAAATATTTGGGGTTCATTCACAATGCTGAATTTGTGTGTTAATGTGAGCACTGTTAGCATTCTGCCTTATGAACTTCACAAATGATGTGTCTCTCTGTTAGTGTGCTTTGCTTTCTGGCCCCTGAAATCAGATAGCACATCTAATGTTTGACATTTCAAAGCCCCTTGAGACCCAGTGACTACAAGGGAGAATACTGCAGGTAGAAGGAACTACATGGAAAAAGACATGAGGTTGAGAAAGTGTGTTCAGACAATAACATATCTACATTTTGTTTAGAAAATAAGGTTTATGTTGAGAAGTAATGGCCTATAGATTTATGGCGCACTTTTAATGCCAAACTTCTGGAAATTGAATTTATTCTGTGTAGACTAGGGGTAGCCGAACGATGGCCCTTGGGCTAAATCTAGCTGGCTGCCTGTTTGTGTAAATAAAATTGTGTTAGAACACTGCCAGGCTCAATCGTTTACAGATTGTCTATGACTGCTTTCATGTTACAGCAGCAGAGTTGGGTACTTGCAGCAGAAGCCATATGGCCAACGAAGCCAAAAATACTTGCTATCTGGCTTTTTACAGAAAAGTTTGCCGACACTTAGGCTAGGCAATGGGGAGTTGAAAATATGCAGAAGAATGACAAATCAAAGTGGTATCTTGTGATAATTATTCTAAAAATTGTTAGTAGGAGATTTGAGAGTGAAAGATTAATTAGGAGGCTGTGGAGTATAATGCAGATGTTAAAAACTAAAGTAGTAGCAGTAACAATAGAATGGAGGAGACAGATGAGAGAAATGTTGAACCAGTAGAATCAACTCTACTTGACAACAATTGCAATGGAAGAGCTGAAAGTAGAGTTAGATGATGATTTTATTCCTGAGTAACTAGATGATGTTAGTTTTATGAAGTAAGATTAGCAACATAGTGGGACGATCAGATTTTAGAGGTAAAGCTAAGACTCTGTAAGTTTTTGGACATGTTGAATTTGATATGTCAGGGTGACATCCAGGTAGAAATGTCCAATAGCTGTGAGTTTGGGGTTCAAAAAAGAGATCTGGGCTGGAGGTTGGGAATTCTAAGTTGTCTACATGAAAGGGATTTATGAAGCCAAGGAGCAATCGAGCGTGCTGAGAAGAGAATGTCAGAGAATAGCAACATATGCAGTTAGAAAGAGGAGACAATGAAAGTACAAGGAAGCAGCCCAGCTGGGAGAGGGAGCGGATTAAAGGAAGAGTGAAAGTATGAAGTATTCTAGAAGCTAAAAGAAGAGATTCGAAAAAGAAGGTATTGTCAGCAGCATCAGAACTGAAGTGTCTGGGAACTTGAGGGATAGGAAAATAACTGGATTTTGCAGTCAAGAGCACATTGGTAGACTTCAAAGAGCAATTTTGAAAAGGTAGGAGCAGAAGCCAGGCTTCTAGAAATTAAGACATAAGGGGACATAGAAAGAATAGACCTTTGGGGGGATATGGCTAAAAAGGAAGGGGAAGAGTTGCAAAACTGTTTGAGAGGGTAAACTGTCTCACCTCCCTAAAGCCCTCCCTCAGTCCTATTACCCTCTCACATCCTACTATGCTGAGAGAAGAGACGGGGTGGAACTGGAGGGAGGACAGGACCTTTTTCTTAATGACCTATTTTTGCCTAAGGAATAGGGCCTAATGGATGCTTACTGGAGATATTGTAGGTAAAAATCCTGCATCGAGTGGGAGAGTCAAGTAGACGATGCCTTCCTTATTTCCTTCCATTCAGATATTTTGGATTCTATGGCTAAGCGGAGGTAGTGAGGTTGTCTTGAGCACCAGTAAGGCACATTTAGAACATGGTTGCCAATGGCTCAAGTCCATACCTGTACCCATAATGAGACAGAAAACTCAGCTTGCTTGATAAGGTACCTTATGGGGCACACAGATTAAGTGCAGAAGGCAATGGAAAAGGAGCTTGTGCAAAAGAGAGCCAGTTCCTGTAAGCATCCCTCTCTTTCTCAAGACTCCCCTGCATTTGGGGGATCTAGAGCTTTGTGTACTTTGCATTTTGGGGAAGCGTTGCTTGGGGGCTCCATGTGTGTATTATACATACTGGAAAGAACTGATTTTCTAGTCTGCCTTGCTCAAAGGCCAGTGAGTCAGACTACATTGCATTGGCCATCAGGATTAAGACAGCATCAGTTGGGCCATAGGAAAGCAGACAGTGTAAACTGTCATTATATAGCATAAGTTAAAGTTGCAGAAGTTATGAGGAAATGAGCACATGGGAGGCATAAGACAGCTAAATTTATAACCCAAACTCAGATATTTTCCTGGCTTTAAAATTGGAATGTCTGAAGAATGTCTGAATATGTCTCCGGAGAGTCAAACCAGGACTGATGGGGAGGGAGTTTGAGGGAAGCAGAATTTCAGCTCGACATATGGAAGAGCTTTGAGGCTCCTAGGACACAGTATTCCAGGAATTGTAAACATTTCCTGCAGTTGGAAATCTAGTGGTGACTTCCCTTCTGGCATGCACTTGGGGAGCATGCACAGACAGAGCACTGTGCTGGGAGTCGGGGTTTATGAACCATGTAGGCTGAGCTACCATTCTGTGGGCCTGTTCCCCTGTTTGCAAATTGAGGGTGGACTAAACAACTCCAAAGGGCCTTCCAGCTCTCATATTCCAAGATTCAGTTTTCTTGGTAAGACACAATAGTACAATGGCCCCCCATTTTTTTTTGAGGGGGAAATCTGATATTTCAGTCATTTTTCTCTTTAAGAGTAGGCTTCATGAAGTAGATCTTGTTGTAACCCTCTCTTTTCCCATTAAAGTTTCAAAAAAACACAAGGATTTGAGATGCTGTAGTTGAATTAAAACATGTCTCTGAAAAACAAAGATTGACTAAAACTGTGTCAAATGGTTAAGAACACAGAATCTGGAGTAGAGCTGAGTCAAAACCCTGACTGACTCCTAAGAGCTGTGCAACCTTGGGCAACCTGCTTACTCTTCATGAGCTTCGGTTTACTTGTCTGAAAAATTGGGGCGAGAATAGTACTTATATTTCAGAGCATTGTCAGAAGACTCTAATGAGATCACAACATTTTTTGGAGGGCTGTGGAGTGTGGGAAAAGATCCCACAACTACCTTTGTTCAAAGTAAGGTCAGGGCAAGTTCCTGATTCATTTCCGAAAGGATCCAAAATCTTAACAGGAATTGTAATGGGCACACAGAGGACAGGAACAAGTATGGCTTTCCAAGACCCCCAGAATCCCAGTCCAGCTGCTGGGGACGCTGTCTCACTCAAGATGAAGTCCAGTCAGATTTCTGAAGCTTCATTTTTGTGCTATTTCACAGTTCTTCTATTTTTGTATGTTATATCCTGCAACCTTGCTGAACTTACTTGTTAGTTCTATGAAGGTTTTTTTTCTACATAGTATTTTCTACATAGACTATTATGTCCTTTGCAGATAGGGGCAGTTTTAAGTTTTATTTTGATCTTTAAGATTTGTATGCTTTTTCTTCTCTTTTTGCACTGTCTAGAATGTCCAGCACTATGTTGAATCACAGTCCTTTTATATTCGGGGCTTATTCCAATGTTCCCGAAGAACTGACTCAGAGAGCCTACACACTAAATATTCCTAAATATTTCAAGGAAGGGTTAGAGACATCTGGCCTTTCCTGGTCCTTAGGCCAAAGCCAAGTAACAGCTTTTCAAAACCAGCTTAAAACAGAATCAGGGGTTCCCGAACAGTTCCTCTGCCTCTAGCTCTGTGGCACTTAAGCCCATTTCACCACAGGAAAATGTGTGTAAATCACTTGGAGTGCCCAACAATAATAAGCATCAAATAAATGCTATTTGCTATTATTATCATGATCATTATCGTTATTATTACTACTAGTCCAGGACTTCTCAGACTTTAATGTGCATACAAATCACCAGGGGCACTTGATAAAATGCAGATTCCAATTGGTAAGTTTGAGGGGATTTTGCATTTCTAACCAGCTCCCCAAGATGCCAAAGCTGCTGGCCTGAGGGCCAGACTTGGAGTGGAGATGTGTGTAGACTAGAGGATCTTTATTATTCAGTCTGCTTAGCACCCTCTTTCTTGGGGGAAAATACCCCTCACTAGCTGATTATGAAGATTCAGACCTCTGACAGGGCTCAAACTCCTCCTGCTTCTCATTGGTCCATGTCACCTGAATAATTAAGCAGGGAACACGGACCTTTTTCTTATTGGCCTGTTTATGCCTAAGAACTACTCAGAGAGTGGGCATCTAAGCTTTGTTGGCTCAGCCACTTTATCTTGCACAGAGAGATGGTTAACTAATATGAAGAAGTGAAGCTTTGGTGGCCAGACTTCACTGACCAGGACATTTTAAACTAAGACGTGGTTGGTATGACTTTGCTCTCCCTGTTATCAGGGTAAAGTAAACACAAATATAATTTTAAGAGGAGTCTCATGTAACATTACTGAGATCAGAACAAGATGATAAACAAGCTACTGTAACTTTTCAGTTTTCAAGGTTACCCTTAGATCCACACATCTGTGCAGTGCATAAATCTTATGAGAGAGGCATTATGGCCAGTCTACTTGCCTCTCTTAAGTGCCACCATCTGCACTAGGACAGAAACTAACCACCATGTGTGAAGACAGCTTCAGACCCCACTCACTCTCCCAGGTTGTTCTGAACCACTTCCTCAACCAACTGGATTTTATCTTGTTTCTGTTCATGGCCTGTTGACCTTGCAATTTGCCTTTACATTTCTGCCTTTGTTTTGCCCTTGGACTTGTGGGTTGGCAGGGATTTCAGTGTTGAACAAGTGAGTGTCAGGGGTCACTGTCGGGAGGGAGGGCTCAGACCTGAGGCACCATATCCCAGCTGAGACTCACCGAGAGACACTTCCAAAAAGTAAATGGGAGGGGAGGGGGGAGAGGAGCAGCAGTGAAGTCATCTTTCTTCTAATGACCTTGAGAATAATTTCAGGCACGTGTTCTTTTCATCTTGTTGTGTTGGCTGGACATTAAGCTCCAAAGAGTAGGAGTTAAAAAAGAGCAGACTGCGAGTCTGGAGTTCTGGGCTTGAGTCCCAGCCTTCGTAACTAGCTCAAGGACCTTGAGTATGCCATTTCTCTGGGACTCATCCCCCATCTCTAAAGTGAAGTGAGGTGATTCTTGGGCTTCATCTCTGTGGGCTCTTTCAGCAATGACAGTCTAGGGTTTTATGTGCTAAGCAGCTACAGAGTCTAAACCCAGTCAGCTCAGTACTTAAATTTCTAATCTGCTGTTATTTTTAAAATTACATTCCTTAGATGGCTTGACTTTTAGGTGACTAATGGCACCTGGGTTTACCCTGGGTCTATTAGCTTTGCTAGTCTGTGAATATACCTACCGGGCAAGGGACAGACTGATTTTTCTTTCTGACCTTTTTGAGAGGAATGTTTTAAAGGCAGGTGCTCTGTTGTTCTCTGTGTCATCATTTACCAACTACTTTCTTGTTGAAACTTGTTAAATTCGAAAACTATTTTTGCAGCCATTTAATTTCTTCCATTAATTCAAATATTGATTTTCCTTTTCCTAGAGACATGAAATAGATGACACATGTTTTTTATCTGAGAGATTTAGGATGCCTTTATGCTTTCTCAATTAGAGCTCTCTCTATTAATTAAAAAGTGCTTACACTAAGGTAGGGTGGATTTATGGAGCTAAACTCCTTTTCTTTCTTCCTCCGCCCCCCTCCTTCCCTCCTCGCCCTACTTCTCTTCTTTCTTTACTTCCTCCCTTCCTCCCTTCTTTCCTTCCTTCCCTCCCTCACTCCCTCTAGCCGAACAGGCATATCGAGTATCTGCTATGTGTCAGGTCCTCTGCTAGATGCTTTTCAATGTGTTTAATCATCACAAAATATTTTTAGGTAGGACTTATTACTGTTTTACAGATGATAAAACTGAGGATCACTGAGGTTAAGTGAGTCATTCAAGCATGTATGATGATTAGTGCATCTTCCCCGCCTATGCCTGCTCTCTCTAGTGTACCAAACCTAAATTAGCCCTCTCTCAAAACTATTTCATTAGATTCTCTTACCTGATTTGTTATGTAGAAACACCTTCTAATATTTGCATTGTAATTTATAAGAATATTATTTTTTCCTCTAGCTTTCTGTAGAAATCTGAGTATAGATGACCATAGCAAAGAAAAGAACTTATTTATAATTATAGCATGCAGAAATAACCTCTGCTAATATTTTAGTGAATGTTCTTCTAGTATGAAACTCATTCACGTATATCATTTGTGCTTCTCAGCAACCCCATATAGCTTCATCTCCATTAAACATCAGAGGAAGCTGAAGCTCAGAAAGGTAAGGAGCTTGCCCAAAGTATAAAGCTGGAATGAGGTTGACCCTAGACTCACTCCTAAGGTTGACTTTGGTCCAGAGTTAATTTTACCACATAAACAATTTATATTAAGGGCAGAGAAAGGAGACCTTCTCAGGAATCACTTATCCTTGTCATCTGAGCAGATGTCAGTATTTGGTAAAATGCAAATCCTGTCAGAGCCCCACCAGTGATTATTTGCCAAGCACACAAATGAAGCCAATACTCTTTTGCAGTTCTAGGAGGAGATCAAAGGATGGCCTTCAAAAAGGATGCTTCGTTAGCAGTGTCCAGTGGACAGAAGTGGCTCTGATGCCTTGTTTTTTCTGTAGTCATGCCCCAGTTGTTTGACCATGCCCCAGCTTACCACCAACTTAGAAGATGTCTGGCCTTGTAGGGGTTTCATAAACCCACTGGGGATCTGAATCCAAGCTGTGGTTTCCTCTAGACACATGTAAATACTAATTCGAATACTTAGGTGTGGCAGGTACTTGAAGGTTACCACCACAGTTGACGGCCTGTGAACAGAGGCCCTTTAAAAATGGGCACTTGGAAGTTAGAGGCCATCATTAAGTGTGCCTCAAGCCTAGTAGCTGTCAGGGTGGATGGCTCCTTCAGCTTCCTTATATGCACATGCATCTCCTCCATTTAACTAAGAATTTTGTCTGCTGGGAAGTGTCTGAAGGCAGGTGCTGTCTGAATTAAGCCCAAATAAAATTCAGGATTTAGATCCCTGGCTATTTTTAAAGATACTTATTCTTTTTAAGTAATACAAGAAATATGTGTCTATTGTGAAAACTTTAAACAAGGTAGAAGCATATAAAATTATAAGAAAGCTCCTGTTCATTCCACGCCTCCCCAGTCTAACTCTTAAAGAATAACCTCGATTGACAGTTTGATGTATGTGCTTACAAACTTTTATCAGGGTACATACCAAATATAAACAAACAAATAAATTTATTTCTATTGAGATATAATATATATAAAGAAAAGTGCACAAGTATTAAGGATATTGCTTCTTTTTACATTTGTGTATACCTATGTAACCACCACCTAGATCAAGATAAAAATAATTTGTATAGTTTTTAAAAACCTAAGCTAGGATAGTAGCATACATGTAGCTTTGCAGTTTTATTTTATCACTTATTTTATCATGTCAGCATATATAAAACTACCAGCTCAGTGCATAATTTATTTAATCATTCCCCTGTTGATAGACATTTAGGTTGTCTCCACATGTTTTACTATTACTAACAATTCTCCAGTGACTACATTTTTGTGCACATGGGTTCAGAATTTTATATAAAAAATATTTGGAGTAGTGACTCTAATAATCCCTAACCTATGCACAGTGTTTTCACGGTCCCAAGAGTGGCCACAGTTGCTATCTTTTTGTCTGCTATTAACAACTGAGAGAGATGCGGGAAGTGTTCTGATTATTTATATTCCCTTCTTGGAGTCAGAGAATGAAGTCAGAGAGGTTGCAAGCTTTTGACACCTACAGGTCTCATGGCTTTGGGTGGAGGCAGGAGCAAAGCTGGTCACAGCTGTGTGACCCCAGATTCCATGACCTCTTTTGTTGCTTCTCAGATGCCTTGTAATAGAGATCTCCAGACTGTTACCAAGTGACCTCTCTGACCAGGAGAGCTTATTCAGTCCAGCACAGAGGTTAAGAAAGAGGGCACTGGTACCAGCCTAACTGGGTTTGAATCCTAACTGGGTTTAAATCCTAACTCTGCTGCTGCTTAGCTGGGTGCTATGGGACCAGCTGTAAGCTGCAGCTTCCTTAACTGTAGAATGGAATGAAACATTACACCACCTCACAGGGCTATAGTCACACTTAAATGAGATAATGCATGTAAATAATTTAGCGAAGTCCCTGGCCCATAAGAGTTCAATAAGTTATTTTAAATAATAGCTTTATTGAGATATAATTCACATGCTACAAAACTCAGCCTTTAAAGTGTATAATTCAGTGGTTTTTAGTATATTCATAGAGTTGCATAATCATCACCATGATATAATTTTAGAATATTTTCATCACACCAGATAAGAAACCCTGTATCCTTTAGCTACCACCCTACAACCCACCCCCCAACCCCCGCCAAAAAAAATAGCCCTAGGCAGCCTCTGATCTACTTTCAGTTTCTATAGATTAATTTATTCTGGATAGTCCATATAAATGGAAACATATAATATGTGGTCTTTTGTGTTAGGCTTATTTTACTTAGCATAACGTTTTCAAGGTTCATCTGTTTTGTACCATGTATCAGTACTTCTTTCCTTTTATTGTAGAATAATAATATGCGGCTAGACCATATTTTGTTTATCTATTCATCAGTTGATGGGCATTTGGGTTGTTTCTACTTTTTAGCTATCATCAATAATGCTGCTATGAATATATATGTACAAATTTTTGTTGAATGCCTGATTTAAATTTTTTAGGTATATATATATATATATATATATATATATATACACACACATACATACATATATATATCATATATATACATATATATAATATACATATGCAGTTTTATTTTATCACATATAAATACATATATATGTACATATATATACACATATATGTACATATATATACATATATAAATACATATATTACAATATGTACATATATATACATATATAAATACATATATATACACACACGTATATATACACATATATATATATGTATTTAATATACACTCTCACTACTCCTTTGGAATATAGAGTGAAACAACATTTATTTTTTCACAACTTTGACTATTTTGGTACTTTATTCCAAAGGTATAAATCATATTGAAGATTAGAAACAGACTTTACTTACTAAATACATATCTGCTTTGCTTAAGACATTTTTCCTCCTCTGTTTCTGATTTATTATATGCTCTAATACGTCATATGTATTAGAAAGACAGGGTGAACCCATTGGAAGAGCTTGAGCCTTAACTCTAAATAGACCTGATTTACGTCGACCTCTCTCATTTGTTAAATACGTGATCTTGGGTAATGTGGGAGGCAGAATAATGCCCCCCACTATGTGTTCACCCTTTAATCTCTAGAACCTGTGAATATATTACCTTCCATGGAAAAAGTGAGTTTTTATATGTAATTAAGGTTATGGACCTTGAGATGGGGAGAGTATCCTGGGTTATATAGGTAGGTCCAGTCAAATCACAAAAGCTCTCAAAAGCAGAAAACTTTTTCCAGCTGAAGTCAGAGAGATGCAGGGAAGTGGAAAGCAGAAGAGACTTGGCAGAAGGGGAAATCCAAGAGATTCAAATCATGAGAGGTACTGGACTCACCTTTGCTTGTTTGAAGATGGAGGGGCAGCGCGACAAAGAACACAGGGGACCTTAAGGAGCTGGAAGAGGCTCCTGGATGACAGCCAGCAAGGAAATGGGAATCCCAGAGCCATAACTGAAGGAACTGAATCCTGCCAACAACCTGAAGGAACTCACCAGCCAGATCTCCCCCAGAGCCTCCAGTAAGGAGTGCAGCCCTGCCAACAACTTGACTCAGCCTCTGAGAGTCTAAGCAGAGGACCTCTTTCAACCATGCCATCCCTGGATTACAATCTTCAGAACTGTGAGATAATAAATGGATGTTGTGTTAAGCTAAGTTCAGGGCAGTTTTTTACAGCATCAGTGGAAAGCTTGCACAGCAAATTACTATTTGTAAATTGGGAATAACATTGCCTACCTTGAAGAGTTGTAAAGATTAGAAGTTACATACTTCAAGTGCCTAACATATAATAGGTACTTAATAAATGATAACTTCATATCCGGAAGCACCAAAATGAGAAATGGAAAGAGAAGAGATGTTAATAGAAAGAAAAAGTGTGTGTGTTCATATGTGAATCTACCTTTGCATAAATTGAGCTGACTGTGTTACACCGACTGGCTGCTGGTTGAGGGTAACAGCTTCAGAACAGCTGCTCACCTTCTACTGCTGAACATTTTAAAAAAATATAGGATGTTCCAGTGATAAGTAATGAAAGGAAGTGTTGTGAGGCAGTAAATATTTAAATGAACTGTAATGAATCACTCGAGATATGGTGCTAGGTGACTGCATCCTTTCTCACTACGGCTAAAACAGCTCTGCTCAGATTTTCTGTTTTTACAGTGAGGATAATAGGAGGAGGAGAAAAATAATCTGTTCATGTAGAACTCTACTGGCATGAACTCCCCAAGGACTGAGAATGACCTCGAGGAATGAATACTAGATCCCCCAGAAACATGGTGAATTCCCAGTCCCAGGGGGACAGCACTGAAAGAGCTATGCCTCTCTCTGATATAAGGGACGAGTTTCCCTGAGTGGATCTTGGGAAGTGAGAAAAAAGATTACAACGTACTTTTCTCTCATGTCCCCTCCTCTACATTCCCACCTTGCCTCTGGCCACAGCCTAGGCATCCTGTGTGTATTAGTCACCTATGGTGCAGTAACAAACAACCTTAAACTCTTGGTGACTTATAGCAATTACTTATTTCTCACTCTTGTTACATATTGGTGGATCTGAGTCTGCTCCTGGCTATGAATTGGCTTCATGTATTTTCTCATTCTAGGACCCAGACTGAAGGAGTAGTCCCTATTTGGTATGTGCTACATTTATGGCCAAGGAAAAAGTTCAAGAAACAGAGCTGCACCATGCAGTTTAGCTTAAGACTTCTCAGATGTGTCCACTAATGTCCCATTGGTCAAGTACAACATCAATGGGGTGAGAAAGTATACTCCTCCCATTTGATGCAGTACAAGTCACATGGCACTAGGCCTCTTGGTACTGATTCTCTGAGGGGTTCTGGGGCTGCACTCCGTGCTCCAGGACCAGGAATCGGCTGGTCATGTGTTTTCAGGCTGGAGGAAAGTACAGCAGTAAGCATTAGGTAGGTGTTCAGGTAGTCAGAGAGGCCTGATCGTGTGACGCAGCAATACTGCCCCAAGGTCTGCCCCAAGGTCTGCAGACCTCAAGACCAAAACAACACCCCAGTGGGAAAGAAATTGGGGCATATGTCATTGGATTTATGTAGCTCACAGGAGTTAGGCAGTAACTGGAAGTAGCCTAGTTGGTAGAATGTAAGTAAATGTTAAGGCCTCAGCTACTACAACCAGGCTATAAGATTAAAGACAAAGTTCTTCATGTCCAGCCATTGGAACACATCTCTCTACATTTCTTGATTTGAATAGAGAGTCAGTTAACATGGTCTCAAAACCTTGGTTGGGACTGAGCTTATGTTTAGGACTAAGTAACCACAGCTTCACAGATGAAAAGGTTATCAAGGTGTTAGGGGATTGTGCTGCAGAATGGCACAGGAGTCATTTGTTGGCATTCAATTCAATTCTAAAGGAAGGGGTATTTATTGAGCTTGCACAAGATGCCCAACACTGGATTAGGTACTATAGGCACTATGAGACTTCTCACTTGTCTTTACTTTTCTGTGAACACATCCCTTTGCTAAGTAAATGATTGTATTAGGACTTCAGTCTGGATAAGATGGTTCCTTCTTGCTCTTCTCCACTAAGTACAACTATAATCTCTGTAGATAATGCAAGAAGCAACCAACAGGAACTTGAAAGAGTAGGAAAAAATTGGTAAGAACAACACAAACTGGTTTTTGGACCATCTGACCTCTTCCCCACCTAACAGCAGAAGACAATCCAGACCTGGTATTGACTGTCCCCTACCCCCTGCCACCCACAATCTAGCAAAAGAAGGAAGTAATCTGGAAAAAGCAGGTGAGCCAGTATCTTCCACAAGGGGCATAGATGGGTAGCCTCCTGTATGAGTTTCCTAAGGCTGACATAACAAAATACCATAGACTGAAGGGATACCTCCAGCCTGTACATCTCTTACACTCTAGACTCAATTTTCTACTTAATATTTCCAAATGATTGTCTAATAGACATCTAAAATTCACAATGTCCTGACCCGAACTGAATGTTTTCACAGCTAAACCTGTTCTTCCAACATCCTTTTCTCCATCAACAGGAACACCATCTTTCCAATCACTCAAGCGAAACACTTCAGGATTATATTTTGAATTCTTTCTCCCATATCCCACATCTAATACTCCAGAAAATACTATTGACTCTACCTCCAAAACATATACAGAATCTCACCATTTTACACCACTTCTACTACCCTGGTCCAAGCCGCCATCATCATCTTCCTGGATTACTACAGTAGCCTATTAATAGTCTACTGCTTTCTCCCTAGTCTTCAATTTAGTTTAAATATTAGCACCAGAATGGTCTTTTAAAAATTTAAGTCTGAGCAGATCACTGTTTCAATTGGAACTGCCCAGTGGCTCACTATTCATTCAGAGTAAAACCCACAGTCCTTATAATGGTTTACAAGGCCTTAAGTAATCTGGTCTTGTATCACCTCTTGGATCTCATTCCTTCCTACTCTCCCTCTCAGTCACTCTCCTCTAGCCTCACTGACCTTCTGTTGTTCCTCAGACACTCCTGCCTTTGCATTGGCTGTTCTGCTCTCCTACCATTAATCTGCATAGCTAGCTTCCTTGACTCCCTCAAATCTTTGCTCAAATGTCACCTTCTCATTGAGACCTTCCCTGACCATCCTTTTTAATAACGCAGTCAGCCTCCACCCTGGCACTCCTCATTTCCCTTTCTATTCTTTTTATTTTTCCATAACATTTATCATTTTCTAATATACTATATACTTCGTTGTTTATTATCCATTACCTGGTTCTTCCCACTAGAATGTAAGCTCCTCAAGGGCAGCGGTCATCGTTTTGTTCGTCATTGTACCTCAAGTGTCTAATCCAGTGCCCCCTGTGTTGTTGGTGCTCAGTCAGTACTTAATGAATGAAACAATGGCCCATATTCCTGAGAATAAGGCTTTGTGACATATTTATGCAGGAAGGATTAGGCCTTATACAGGAGTAATATTAATAGTTATTTGTTATCATTATTGCTCATATGATACGTGCTAAGAGCCTTACTGATCAAGGGTTGTCTGCTTTCAGTTAGATGGGTAAAAAAATGTCTTCTGCATATATAGACAATATTTTAGCTACTACACAGGTAATATTCAGCTTTCTAGTCAATTAAACACTTTATAGGACATATTTGTGCTTGAATTGATTCTGTAGCCACCCTGACAATGTGCATAATAGGTATTCAGTAATTGTTGGTTAATTGAGTGGTAGACTGAATGAATGAATAGAAAAATCTCTTGATTTATGTTCTCATGTACCTTTTCCTCCAAGCCACACCAGATTATTTCCCTTTCTTCATGTATTATTTATCCTTACACCCTTAACTCCTAGCATTTTGTCTGGCACATAGTAAGCACAACGCATTGACTGGGTGGGTATATGAATGAGTCACTGATGTATTAGAAATGTTCATTAAATTCAGTCAAGTCATTGCTTTGTCAATTTACTTGACCATCTAGTGTAGACATAAATTAAACCCATTGACGCTGTTGAAGGATTCATGGTCTATCCTTCACTGATATTGGTCTATATGTTTTCATTATCCGTGAAGAGAGAGAAGGTAACTTCTCTGGATTTAACTTGGTTATAGTCTCAGCAGTATCACCATTTCTAAATAACAAATTCCAAAATTACAGCTTTTCCAATCATTCATTGTCATTGGTGCAGACTCTATTACCACCTCAGGAGAGTTATCAGCATATTAAAAATAAGAACATAATACTTCCATGAAAGGGCCTTCCAACATTAACATAAAATGTATAAGCATTGACAGAACAATTAGATTAATTCACTTCTTAGAGCTAGGTTGTTGGGAGCTGACTCATCTAAAATGGTGTTTAAAATATTCAGTTATACAATGAATCTATAAAGAGCTGACATAAAATATTGGATTCATTTTTATATTTATTTTTGTACTTTATCATTTTAAAGGAAAAATGAAAACATTCTTCATAAAAACATTGTATTAATTTAGGTTTATCATTCATGTAACAGAAGCATTAAACTTACAAAAGATGTGCAATGGCTCAAAGACCATTAGACACGTGTCTTCTGGTTTCAGGATGGTATCAGGCTGTGTATTCACAGAGAAAAAGGCTGTTAGCATTCTTAATTCAAATGAAGTAAGGTACACTGATTAAGGACACCTTTTGCATCAATTAGAATTAGGTTTGGCTGTGAGTAACAAATATGAAAATTAGTGCCTTAAACAAGATATAGATGTATTTCAGGCTGGTGAGAAGCAATTCAGGGCTAGAATGGGAGCTCCATGGTGTCAGGGACCCAGGCTTCTCATATTTGGTTGCTCAGCAACACTTGGCTTAGATTCCCACAGTTCCCTCAGAGATGAAGATGGCTCCAGCAGTTGCATCTACATTCCCTGCAGCAGAAAAGGGGAAGAGGGAACACGAAAAGTGTCAACCTCTATTTTTCTTGGAAGTACCATACCAGCCTTCCACTTGTCTTGAGCTCAGTCACATGGCTATTCCAAGCTGAAAAGAGATCTTGGAAATATACTTTCCTTAGCTAAGTTGCAATGTATCTTGCTTAAAGATTGGGATTCTTTTATTAAGAAAGAAGGGGAGAATGGATATTAGGAAGGCAAATAATCTCTTCTTTATTTAAGTGTGAACTGCTAGGGAATAATGCTTGCCTCATGTTGTCTTTACCTGATGCTTTTATTAACCTTTCTCAAAACTAGAATAGAGTCACACTCCAACAATGCCTCTAGGATGATGGGATTTTTTTCCTGTTTCATAGGTTTATGAAATTTGCCCCACCTCATAGACATAAATATTTCTCAACAGTATTCTTCTTGATCAGCTGGAAGGCTTATACATGATTTAGGAGAGAATTAACTGGTTATTCTGATTTTGGTTATAGTTTCTTAAGAGAAATTTAATCTATTTCTATCTTTTTAATTGACCCATTGGACTACACAAGACTCCTAATCGTAAAGATTCTGATAGAGATTGAATTTGTTATAACCAGGATATTTTTTTAAAATTCTGGCTTTCACTCCAGCTCTTCCTAGATAAACAACAGACAAGAAAGCCAGAAAGAGAAATATCACTTGTTTTGACATTAAAATATTTCCCAATGGTATCATAATAAAAAATATATTCATACTAATAATACAGGATTTTTTGGCATGATGTAGTATGACTAACATCATTTGACCACTGTTTTAGTGGACATTTGTGTTTTTTTTTTTAATTTTATTTTATTGTGGTAAGAACACTTAACATGAGATCTCATTTAAATTTTTAAGTTGTATTGTTGACTATAGGCAGTGTTGAATTGCAGATCTGTAGAGCATACGCATCTTTCTTGACTGAAACTTCATTACCATTGATTATTAACTCCGTATTTCCCATTTTTTCTCTCCCCCCAGCCTTTGCCAGCCACCATTCCACTCCTTGATTCTATGAATTTAACTGTTTTAGATACCTCATATCAGTGGAACCTTGCAGTATTTGTCTTTATGTGATTGCTTATTTCACTTAGTATAATATCCTAAAGATTCCTTCTTCTTTTTTAAGGCTGAATAATATTCTATTTTATGCATATAAATTTTCTTTATCTATTCTTCTGTTTATGGACATTTAGATTTTTCCACATATTGGTTATTTTGAATAATGCTACAATAAACATGGGAGCACTGTTATCTCTTCGAGATCCTAATTTTAATTCTTCTGGATAAATACCCAGAAGTGAGCTTTCTGGTTCATATGGTAGTTCTATTTTTAATTTTTTTGTATAACCTTCATATTGTTTTCCATGGCAGCTGTATCATTTTGCATGCAGTTTCTCCATAGCCTCACCAACACTTGTTGGCTTGTGTTTGGACATTTGTTTTTTTATATCTCTCTAGCAACCTGTCCCTACCTTCCTTTGGGGAGTTTTTTCTGCTCTCATTGCAATTCACAGGTGGGTAGATAATTGAAACCAATCCGATCATAATACCTCATCCTCCTGGCCATATTGATTGGTCCAGGGGTAAGTTGTAAGGATTAGAATCGAGGGTTAATTATAGTCATAATTCCTATAACAAGGAAGAACTCTACTTGCATTAGAACAGAATGGAGTCAAGCAAAAAATGAGTGATTGATGGCATAAACGGGAGAGGGAGAGAGACTGGGCTACTCAGTAGTATGAAATCTCTAGTCCAAGTCCCCGAGGCTCATTCTTTGATTCTGAGAGCCAATCTATCACCCTTATGCTCAAGCTGGTTTGGGTTGGGTTTCTGTCACAATCAGCCAGAAGAATCCTCAACCATGCAACTTCACTTCTTGGAGCACTTAACCACAGTCTCCCTTGGATTCTAGTGATTTGTATGTGCGTCTCATCCCCTGCACCTTTGTGAACTCCTTGGGAAACGGCACCATGCTGATTTGTCCTGCGTCTTAGATAATTCCTGTTTTATATTATGTGCATCTCTGTATGCATTTACATTTGGTAAAGAAGTTAAAAAATATATTTTTTCTATCTTTTGTGTCATACTAGCTACTCTTTGTTGAATGTTTGCTGTGTAGTAGGTACCTTCCAGAATGCTGTGTGTGTTATTTAATCTTTACAACCCATTTGGGAGGTGTGCACTATTATTCCCTATTTTGCAGATGAATGAGCTGGATTTAAAGAGGTTAAAGCAGGTTGTGCAAGGTCTCCTGGTAAGTGGTCAGTCTTAGACTTGAGCCAGGACTCTTCACTGCAAATCTCATGCCTTCAATGATTGTCTATTGATATTAGCCATTTCCCCTCTAAAAGTTAGATTGGACATGACTCCCAAATACCCACCTACAATGGGAGAATTTTATTTCCTTCAAAGAAAGCTCTAATGTTTATTAATTTGTACATGAGTGCAGTCAAATTGAATATAGGCCTCAAAAGTAAAATTATTCTGTCTTTCCTCCAAATTAGATTGGATTTAGACAGGTGGACTTTATGTATCAAAAGGTCCTACTTTCTGAAGGAAGGGAAACTGAGCAACCAGTGTGCTAAAGATCAGAATTGATTTCATTCCTAATGTTTAGGCTTATGGTACATTTTTAGGGTTAGAGATTCATGTTTACCTCATACCATAATAGTAGGTCCTGATTAAGTGGTGTAGAAAGTATAACTACTTATGAGAAACATGCTTGTTCAAACAGCCTCAGTTGAATATAGGATACTACTACGAAAGGCAAACTTCACTATTTGTATCTATTCAAGTGGCCTCTGTTTACATGGTAGTCAGTGAATTCAAGATGCTTCCAATGATATGACTAATTTGAAGTAAAAGAGGGAGCTGAAACATTCTTATTGACAATACTAATAACTTTCAGGTTTAAACCCTGAGTAGGCCGTTAGTGCTTTTCAATGCCATAGACTTCACAGGCATCCCGGTGCTACTAGCTATGAGAGGTAACCTAAGAATATGGATGATTCAGTGCAACCCAAAGTACAGGTCTTCTTATGGCTTGTTTATTCTTTCAAACGATTACTGACCACCTAACATGTGTCAGGTACTATGCTAGGTACTGGAAAATCTAATGATAAACAAGACACACATGGTCTCTGTTTTCATGGACAGAGTTAAGGAGACAGGCAATAAAGAACTAAAATAAAGAAGAAAATTTATCAGGTTGTAATAAGTGTTATATTGAAAACAGAATAGGTTAATCTGATTGAAAATGACTGTGTTCTAACGTGAGGAAGTTGGTAAGGGAAGGCTCCTCTGAAGGAGCAGAAACCTGAAATGACAAGAAAGGAGCCACAGGGCACAGGTAGTGCAAAGGACCTGAGGCAGAGATAAACTTGGTGCTGTCATTGTTGGAAAGATAATTGTCATTTTTTGATAGAATATGGTACATTGATCTAGTAGCCCTGCCATTGTTAACTGGAGGAAACCCTCATCCTCAGAAATCATCCTCAGAAATTTTTGCAAATGTTAGCAGTGGAAATTCCAGAGATGATAGGATTAGGGATTATTTTTATTTTTGCTTCTCTGTATTTTCTTTTTTCTTGTATAATAATAAACATTTTTTTATTTTTGCCAAACAAGACAAAAACCCATAGAAGGCATAAAAATGCACTTGAAAACATTAGGAAAGGTAGATTTGGGGATGACAATAAAACAAAATTCATTGCAAACTAAAATGTAGTGTACCAGGAAACAAAAAGGTGATTTTGGTAGAATTAGAGAAAGAAGAGAGGGGTGGGGCAACCTATCAGCACAAGGGGAATTAGAAATGAGTAAATGGCAATATCCTGTCACCTAAACTGCAGTGAAATCTCAGCCTTTTATAAGAAAGAGGGTGACCATCATTATCTCGGTCACTAGTTCAGACAGGTGAGCTGGACTCTATTATTTATTTGTGATTGTTTAAACTAGGTCCTGGCCTCCCAATTCATCCTTAGGTTGGATCTGCAGCAGTCTTCAGAGCCTTAGCTGGCCAGTGACACAAGGCAGAATAGGTAGGGTAGGAGAGAGCAAGCCCGAGACATCTGAATGCTGTCTGTCTGTTCTCTGCCACTTGCTGGGCCATGCCTGGGCAAGCTACTCTCTGTGTTGGAGTCTCATATTTTCTCATATCTAAAGTAAAGTGGTTGGACTAGAACATCTTTAAGATCATTTCTAGCTGTAAATTTGTATCTGTACTCTAAACCCCTTACTATGAAAATTCTTGTGGCTATACTTTGCCCTGAGAGGAACATAGCATTGACTGATAAAAATTTGGGCCAGTGAGACATTCAAGCATACATGCACAGACCAGAAAGAGGAAAATAGCTGATATGCTAATTTTTACTTTCCCTTTCCTTAGCCTTTTTCACAGATATGTTAATATTGGTGACATTCTTAGAGATTAGGAGCTGGCCAGCAGGCCTTGGGTTATAGCTTAAACCTGCATCTGGGGAGTGGCTCCCCATAAACCAGGTGAAAGAGCCTTTCCAGAACATCCCTACTCTCCCTAAAATAAGTAATATCAGGTCCTATTCTGCTTTGGTGGGAGGAAGATTGAGAACAGGAAGTGCAAGATACCTAAAGACAAGGATGGGGGGGTCACTGAGAGGCGTTGATCAGGTATGCCTTTTATTGTCTATAACTGGATAGATGCTGTAAGAGGAAATAGCTTCAGTGTGTGAAGGAACATAGCAATGCAACATGGTAGGAACATTGCCTTTGAGTTGCACAATTCTTACCAATATATGATTTAGCTTTTTTTCTTTGTCATTATATTAATATTGATGACATTATAGAGAACTTTGTTCCAATAAAGTTTATTAATTGACTCTGGCAGGATGAGGAACTGAAAACCTCTTCCCTTCTACTTCTATCAGAAGGTTATTTTGGAATTAAAGAAAAAGGACCTAAAATGAGTTGGTGTCACTCAACGCCCTGAGTTATGGAGTGATTGACAGTAGCAGTGAGCGCTGCTCCAGGTCCAAAGATTAAAAACATTAATAAATGGAAATTGCTTTACCAATTCTCTATACCTTGATTTCTTCATCTCTAAAATAGGAATAGATTTTTGTAAATTGCGAAGCCTTTAAACATATGTATTAATAATAGTTTATTTAACATTATTAATTATGAAATGGAAACTTAGTGGCATTAAAGAGTTTAAGTCAGTTCTTCAAATAATTAATCCCTTCCTGGGATGTCATTTATTCAGCATGAAATTCTTACTGATTATTTGATTAATGCCAGCTATATTGTAAATACCTACTATGGGCGGGATATTTGGATATAACCAAGCATATACACAGGTTTATATTGAAAACCATCCTAAGAATAGGGTGCATTAGTCCATAGGAAACTCAGAGCTCTCAGATAAATTTTGGCCACACAGATTAAATTTCTCTTGACTACTGCCAAGTGTTTGGGGGAACTGCTGGTGCTAATCAACTTAGGGGGAGACTAAGGAAGGATTTATCCAGTTTATTGTCATTAAAATCAACTTTCAATTGGAAATCAGTGTGCATGTAAATTGGCATGTAAAAGCCTAGGGAATAGCATTTAATTAACTGTTATAGTTTTGAATTATCAAATAAAATTGTTCAGTTTGGGAAGGAGGCAAAGAGATGAAATGTATGAATGGCAAAATGAGGTCTCTTCATACGTGGGTGGTGCTTTGTGACCATTTGAGAATGAACCGAGGATGGAGACAAAATATACTTGCTGCAATTTGCCCTCGTCCTGTCTGAATTAATGATTGAAATGTGAGTCACAAGGGAAGTAAGAGTGTCCCCAAATGAGGTAACAGGGAGCTTCCAGGGAAGGGAATGTGGAAAGCATTATGAAACAAGATATTCTTAATCTTTTCATAAAATTCATCAGAACAATTGGACAGTCCATTAAAAGTTGGCATGTTACCAGCCACATCTACACATTCAGCAAGGCTGCTGCCATCAGTCACAAAGGACATTCTGTCCTAGACGCCCTAAGCCAACATCATGTAGTAATGGTAGTGTTAGTGACTGAAGAGTGTGCCAGTGGGATGATGGCACGAGTTCTGCCTAATGCTAGTTACAGGAGTTTCTGTGCACCCTATCCTATGTGTTATTAGAACCATAACAGGATACTTAGAAGTCATTGTGTTGAATCTCCTTATTTTATTGAAGAGGATACTGGCAAACTGACTCACCCGGATGCACAACAAATCTTTTTCTTAGTCTGATGATTTTCTTAGCATAAGAAATGGTTCACCATGACTCTTGCATGTATTTCTTAAGCATACCACGTAAGGTGTTTGAACTCTATATTCAATAAATACAAGGAAAATCATTGCAAACACTGCAGCCATATAATGGTGCTTTTCTTAGACTGCTCTGGTGGTCTTACCCAAAAGAATAGTAGCTTTATTAAGGAGCCCAGGGCTCATGATATGCCAACACCCTTCTACCAAATGCATTCTCTCCTGTTTATATTATACCACCTGTGAGGTTTTGAATTATAAGTCTAGCAAAAGAGAAATGCCAAGGTCTCTTACCAGTCCCTTCTAATCTGGGTCATATCAAAGGTTACATAATATTGCCTACATGTCCAGCACACTACCAGTTGGAAAGAATAATAAACACTGTTTGAAGGGTATTTTGTTTCTTGAACACATTACTTCTACACCAACAGCTGTGATGGTCTGGTAGGCTCCAGGGCTGAAGGTGAGGACCTACAAAGATTTCTTCTTGGCAAAGAAGCTGCTGCTACTTTCCTTGTGTGCTCTTTCCATTCCCAATTGGTATCCATTCTGAGTCCCCCCATGATTGGCCCCATCCTCTTCCCTCCCCCCTCAGCATCCCCCTAGCCTTGAATGGTATCTGTTGTTACACCATTCCACAGTGACACAGCAATCTGGACCCAGTTCCTAGACAGCTGCTTTGATTCAGGAAATACTTGTCAGAATACAGACTCGACTTATAGCCGTGTAGGATGAATGAGTTACAGGAGCAAGCCTTCTGTTCACTTGCCAAGTTCACGGTCCATAGGCACAGGATACTTTTATGCATGTGCTGGCCGTTTGGAGATGTATGTAAGTTATATGTTGTAATTCATGGAGACTTCTTTTCTTCCCTGCAACACCTCATTTGTCAGGCTTTGGTAGGAAATGAGCTATTTCACTTATGTGAGTCATTCAGGTAGTTGGATGCTACACTTTAAGTACCAAAGCTTGGTTTGTTTTAGCCCGTTTTATGGGTATATTGCTTAAATGAATTATATACTCCTCTGCCTTCTACATTGAATAGGATAAACCATACTGGTCCTTTCTTTAAAGCTCAAGGTTGAATGTGAGCATCAGTGACATAGAAGTCTCCTTAGGAACTATTAAGGGGTGTGGGACAACAAATCTCTATACTCAGTAGCTCCAGATGGCCATGCTATGTGAATTTTGGTACCTTCTTTGGAAAATTCTTTATCTTGCTTTCATTACTCAGAGCTACCAGTTGCGATAATCTCTTCCCTGTTTGCTCTTTTTTTCTTTTTTTGGCTTGCAATCCTTCCTGCATTCTACCCTCACCCCAGTCCAAACCCCTTAAGGCCCATCTTTTAATTTCCTATGGTTCATATTCTGTGCTTGGGAAACTATAACCGAGCATCTTAGAATTGTGTGTGCAAGAGGGAGGAATGACCATATTTAATAGGGTCCCAAAGAGCACTCATGGGAGGGAAGCGTGGGAACAAAAGCGTCCAAATGTTGACACATCTCATTTGAATGCTCAGGGGCTCTTGTTGTTTTCTTCCCAATTCTAGGCTGTGTTCTAGAGCAGTGCTATTTACACCTTTCATTATTGCCGGGCCCTAGGATTCTGCAGAGATGCCAGAGGCAGCCAGGAGGTGTGTGTGTATGTGTAGGGGAGTGGTGGCAGTGTTAGGGTCGTGGCTTGTGGCAGGGGAGGGACAGTGATCACACTCTCCTTTCGTTCTACTTGGAGCAGTACCCCTTTATGTTCTCTCATACGTTGAAGGTCAGATTTCATTAACAGACCTATAAACGGACAAATAAAAAACAAAGCAAAGGCAACAACTACACAAATAAAACAGAAGAGAAATCCAGATAAGTAATGTGGTGGTGTAATTAGGTAAGTGCTTAGTTACCCACTCCCAGAACATGCTTTATGAAGATGTTATCATGGTTTGGGGAGGCACTGAACATTTTCTGGATGTTTAGAAACCATCTAGTCCAAAGAGCTTAACTTACTATTGGGGATAACACATTTTAAAAATGTAAGTACAATTCAGTAGAGTGTGTTTAGAAGAGGAAGTCCAACAGAAATATAATGGGAATCACGTAAAGAAATTCACATTTTCTAGTAGTCACATTAAAAAAGTAAAAATAAACAGGTAAAAATAATTTAAATGTTTTATTTAACTCTGTCCAAAATATTTTCATTTTAACATATTATCGATATAAAATTATACTGTTTGTTTTAAAATTTAAAGTATTTAAAATGATGTAAAATTAAAAATTCAATTCCTTATTCATACTGATCACACACATTTCAAGTGTTCTGCCACATGTGTCTACTGATTACTGTATGAAACAGTATGATTTTAGAACAGTTTTGATACCTTTAAAATGTTTAACAAAGATTGGCTGCCCATTTCATGAGAAGAGCTTAAAGCAAAATCTCATTAATTCAGGCTCCACTACTTTGGAATTTATGATAATTTTATCAGAGTTCAGCTGAAGTTTACAATCTGATCTCTCTGTGGAGAAAGGTTTTATTTGGCATATTCACCATATAAATCAGATCACAGGAGATGTGTTTAATCCACTTAAGAGTATTAAGTGTTTTGTGGGACTTTAGCACAACATTTATGAATGCAAAAATACTCTGCTCTGCACAGCAGAGTGTCCCATATTCATTAAAGGGCATCTAACAGGGTGGCCTTTAGGGTATTTTGTTAGCAGTTAGTTATTATCACACTACTTTTGAAAGATTTATGTAAGTCAAATTTCCTCTAAAACAGTCTAAAAATCAGATTTGTTAATATTTCAGATAATTATTACTTAAATAAAACTTTACCAATGTAGTCTATGTCAAACTTAAATGTAAAAATGACATGGAGCTTTGCTTCAAGGTGATAATATCTTTCTCACAGGGTAGTGAAGTGAAAACGAACTTGTACTTTATAAACTGCAACATGTTTCATGCATGTTATTCATTCATTTGGTAAATATTTTTTTTTACTGGCTTTTACAGGCTTGCCGCTGGATGGTAGGGATATAGCTGTGAACCGGGTAGAGAATCATGGTCCCAGCCCTTATGGAACTTACAAGCTGGTGGAGAGAGACAGGCAAAATAAACATGTGATTAAAATAGAGAGCAATAAGAGCTATGATAGGGGAAACACCAGTTGCTGCGAAAGCATATAGGAGAGCCACATAACCCAGACCAGTTGGAGGGGATGATCAGGGAAACTTTCCTGGAAAGTTTCCTGGAAATTGACATTTAGGCTGAAACCTGCAAGTTGATTTGGAGTTAGCTTCATGAAGGAGTGGACTGAGTAGGAAGAGTACTTTAGAAAGAGGAAATAGCATGTGCAAAATCCAAGAGGTGAAAGGGAGAACATGAAGCAGTCCTAGGACTGAAAGGAGTTCTTTGCGACTGCAGTGAGGAATACAAACAAAAGAAGGAATCATGATGAAGGCGGAAAGGCCAATAGGACCAGATTACAAAGGGTCTAAGGAAGTTGGACTTTATTTTATCCCAAGGACAATGAGTGACCATTGAAAGGTTTTATTCATTGGAATCTCATGATGTGGTTGTGTTTGCAACAATCACTTTGGCTACTGTGTGGAGAAGGGACTGTGGGAGGGTGAGAATGGAACCCATGATATCAGTGAGACCTTGGCTGGAGACACTGGGGGCCTAAACCAAGAGAATAAGGGGAGGGAGGGAGAATTTGATAGGCATATAGGAGGCAAAAACAATAAGCCTTAGCGATTGGTGGGATGCGGGGGCAGAGGGACAAGGAAGAGTGATGTGGGCAGCTGGGAAAATGGTGGTACCTGCCATTCACTGAAATATAGAAAACTGCAGGTGGAGCCGGCTGCGGGTGTGTGTCCGGGGGGCGATGAGAGCATGAGGTCACTTGTGGCCACGCTGCAGGAAATGTCTTATGGGCAGCCTCTAACTAAGGATGTCCTGCAGTCACTTGGGTTCGTGTATAACCAGTCTGCTGAGATAAACTGGCTTTTTAAAATGGAATTTAAATGGAAATGATTCAACTCCATCCCATGTGCAGTGAGAGCACTACATGCTTCTTGAAGTCTCTATAGATTCTTGAGAGGGTGATTAATGTTTTTCCTCATTGCCTGTAGATCTCAAATTTGGTCTCTGCCGAATTAGTTCAGTTGATGGATCATCTCCCTGTCCTGGTTCTGTGCCACATTCTCCCAGCTGTTAAACTAAGCTACTTTCCCTTAATTTTCACAAAACCCAAACCAAAAACCCAACCACACAGGCCATTGTATATGCAGCAGGTTTGACTCATGATTTGTGGAAATGAAAGGGGTTTGGATGGCTGCAATGCAGTACAACTTAAAAATGAATAACTGTCATCTTGTTCTTAAAGAGCTCTTGGCCAACTGGCCAACCTGAGTGGCAGCCTCCTCCTGAATTGCTCTACCCACCACTTTCTCTCTCTCAGCGGCTCCTAGCAACAGAAATGGACAAACAAAAGCAAAATAAAACAAAACTTCCCATTGTATTATGCAAAAAAAAAAAATTTGTAGTTCCTTTCTTAAAGCCATCTTTGCATATCCTAAGATTCATAATGTGCTCTGCTAACAGTGCACATTATCTTCTGGGTTCTCCCTCCATCCTTCCCCCACCTGCCACGTATGTCTGTATGGAGAAGTAAGGAGGAGTATAAGACTTATTTCACCACTGATATGAATGATACCCCCTAGAAGGGAAATGAAGTTTTGATTTTAAATGACCACTTGTTTCCCTTCATTACGTGAGTCTGGAGAGAGAGAGGTGAAGGTAGAAGTTTGGCATTCAACAGGCAGCTTCTACTTGAAGCAATAAGAGTGGACGTGATCATCCAAAGAGAACGTGTTAAGTGAGAAGAGAAGGTGACGTAGGAGGGAAATCTGGAATCTGCCAACATTTCAGCCTTAAATTTTAAGAGAACCACAGAAGAAAAGGGACCCTTGGAGGGGACTGAGGAGGATAGAGAAGCAAGAGGTAAAGCAGCAGAGTGCGTTGTCATGAAAACCAAGGTCGGAGGGTACTATTTCTTGTTAGAAAGGAAGTGAAGTCTGCCTTGTGTGTCTTTGTAACTGAGGGTCTGTCAGAGTGTCTGGAGTATAATAAATGCTCGATGACTATTTGTGGAATCGAAACAGGCAACCTTGCTAATCTGACTTTTCCTTTCTTACAATCTGCACAGCAGTTTACAGTTTACAACGCTTGTCTCTACAAGTGCCCTCTCTACCTCAGCAGTTCTTTGTCTCCTCTTTCCCTTTTGTCTTGGAGAAAAAGATGTCCCTTCTCTTTTGTCAAGGCTCGCTACATTGTTTACCAGCTCTTCTCTTTAAGGGACCTCTCATCTGTGATTATGAGAGCTCTAACTAGACAACTAGCCTAGATTTAAAAAAATTATGAGTCTCATTATCATTAAATACCATTTGATAAACAGTACCTTTCAAAACATTGCCTTCAGGATAGTGGTGCTGGTGAGTGGAGAGAAAAATGAAAAAGGCTCATGGTAATGGGGAAAATGGGAACTTCTGGTCCATCTAATCTCTTTACAACCTTTCAATTTGAAACTTCTGGAGAGAGGACTATACTTGTGGTTGCAGCTCTTTGTGATTCGCTTGTACTTAACCCCTTGTAACCTGACTCTGTTGCCAAAACTGCCATCCACAGGATTTGGCTTGCCAAGTCAATGGGTTTCTCCTCAGACCTTATCCACTTCATCTGGCTTTCAGTATTTGATTCTGTTAGCCACTGGTTTCCTTCCTTTGATTCACTGATATTTCATCCCATAGCTTCTCATGTCATTCCTCCTCTTTCGTATGGAACCTCATTATTGTCTTTTGTTCTTTCTAACTGTAGACCATCTTTTAAACTCCAGGCCTGCTCTTGACTGTCTGCTGAACATCTAAATCTGAACAGTCATTTTAAAGCACATATATAAAAATAAATCCATACTGATTCTATCTTGGTTTCAAAAACCAGCTCTATACATTATTTGTAAAATTGGGTAAATTTGAATATGGACTAAGTATGATACCAAGAAATTATTGTTATTTTTTTAGGTGCAATAATGCTATTGTGGACTTGTAAGGAAATGACCTTATTCTTAGGAATGCCTCATGAACAATTAACGGTAAAGCATCATGATAAGCTGCAGCTGACTTTTAAATAGTTCAGAAAAATACACATGCATGCACATTAGCATGTGTAGAGACATAAAACAAATAAAAGAAAATGATAACAATGATTGAATCTAGATGGTTGCTATACAGAGGTGTTCATTGTACCATGATGCAAGGTTTTTTTAATATATATATATTTGAAAATTTTAATAATAAGTTATTGGGCAAAAAAGCTCGTGACCTCCCCGTTGGTCCCAAACCAGCTCCTCCTCCTGATTTTTCTGTACCCGAGAATAGCACCAGAATCTGCAGTGTAGGGGACACCTATGAATTGCTTGTCTAGCTCTCCTTTTCTAGGACCACCCCTCACTCAGCCTTCCATATGGCTCACAATGACATCCTTTGTTGAATGGCCCAAAGCACCTGACCAGATCTTCACCAATGAATCTGTTCTCTTGGATTTGTGAATTTGGGAGTCAGAG
>NW_011889467.1:112665-114858 GCF_000151845.1 Pteropus vampyrus
ATAATCACTTTGGCTCCCATGGTGGCGAGTAGATGCTGGCAAGCATTTTATGCAAGTTTCCCATTCATCATCCATTTTCTTGAGAAGTGGAAATTTGGTGCTAAATTTTCCATGAAATGTGCACCTTAATATTTTGAGTTTATTGCTGCCCAAAGTGGTTCTTGCAAAATAAAAAAAGCACTGACAAATAATCAGTAGTTGTACATTTGTACCACATAGTAAATAACAGATTCCCTGTGCAAGAGTGGTCAGGCTACTTTCTATATACTCCATGGGAAGGCTGCTGTCTCTGTTCCCTATTCATGTACACCTAAAATGTCCTGCTTTGAGCAACTTGTGGGTCAAGGCCTGGGCCACAGCACTACTGGCTGGTACATCAAGTGTCTGACTAAGGCAACAGAGATAAAATAGTTCCCTTTTTCTACCTGAAACTGGAAGCTAGAACTTCAAATCAGAGAGCACTTCATTTCAGCAGTGATTGTGCGACAGTGAGTCCTTGGAAGTCTTCATCATGGATCAGCAGAGATAGTCATTTTTTAATTTGATTATCTTTCAAATTTAATAATGCGTTAAACTGAGCACTCTGTGTAGTGTGAATGTCTCTCAGGCACTTCTAGAGGTAACCAGGACAGAAGCTGAATCAACAAAAACGGTACTAAATAAACCCTGGCTTATTTTAATGCAACCATTAATAATGCTTCATTAAAAAAATCACCAGGACAAACGCTAAACTAAAAGGGATTCTGGGACAATAGGCATGTAACAGGACTGTTCTGGGCAACCGAGACATATGATTACCCTTTGTTTGGCTTAATTTAGGAAAACCCACACATTCACAGATAATCTGTTACTCCTTTAAACTTGCATCCTACTCTGCCATGCTTCTATTTCAATCTTCTTCCTCCACAAGACTCTAAGATCTTTAAGAGCAAGGACTATATTTATTTCTGTTTGAGGGTACCATAGCCTCTCACATCCAGTGCTTTCTTAGTAGACATGATTCATTGACTAGTCTTCTCTTTGGAAAAGGCAGCTCGACAAAGTAGGAAGAACCTGGCTTTAACTCTATTGCTTTCTACCTGTGTAACCTTTGACATTTACGGTATCCTCATCTGTAAATAGGGGTCAAAATGCCTATCTTACAGGTCGGCTGGATTGCTTGTTGTCAACCTAGCATATTTCCCATCCCTCTCTAAAATTTCTCTGGTTTATAGGGTTTAAACATGGAGCAACATTTCATAGACTGCCTTCTCTATTCCCAAAGCACCATGAGTCTGGGTTATAACCTTGCAGTGGAAAGGACTTGTGTGAGGTTTGAAAGCAAAACAGAAGGAGAAGGTAGATCATCTGCAGTAGCTTTCTTTGGCTTTTGATGTCCTCCTGAGACTCCTCCACTGAAGTGCGGTAGCAGCTGAGATCATCACAGTGGCCGCCTTGAGATCTCTGCACTTTTAGATTTCTGGAAAGTGGCCATCCTGACTTGCACTCCCCTAGCCCTTCCAAAGGTTGCAAAGCTTCTAATTCACTGTATTTAACCTTTCCATTTAAAATGCAAAGTAGCTGTAAATTCTCGATAAGCTCTAACTGGTACCTAGAGTGGATGTAAGGATAAAATTACATGCTATATGTGACACATTCACCACAGAACCTGAGAGGCACCTCGTAGATAATCAACAGTAGCTGTATTTATTGTAATTATCATCAGTAGACTGCCTTGATTTATTCTGTTGCTCATCCTGTCTAGGGACAAAATCCCATGCTCTCTTTTGTACCTTTGAGTCCTTTCTCTGCTCAGCAGCCTTTGAGGTGTGCCCATCCCTGTGAAGACTATTTTTGCCATCCATGGCTCCAGCCTGCTCCATACCTGATAGGTGTTGGCTCATGGTTCTCTTTCTTGATTACTGGACCAGGCATAGTAGGTCCGGGTATAGAAGCTTCATAAAGATGAGGTCTGAACTTTAATTTATAGGAAGAAAGCAGTGGAATAAGGAGGGGAAAGTCTAGGGTGTTCTGATTCGTGAGCAATTGATGCAGAGAGACAGCCGGCTACAGAAGGGATGACTCTCCCTTGTCCTGGTGCTAAAACTCACCTAATTTTCAAATACTGTTCAGGACTGATTTGTGATGATACTGCCCTGTCGTTAAGGCAGAGTGGGTGGCACTACCCCTTCTTATTCCCATATACATAGCTTA
>NW_011889467.1:115673-122454 GCF_000151845.1 Pteropus vampyrus
AGAATCTACAACTGAACCCTTAAGTCCAGCACTACTGCATTTTTAAGCATGTGCAGCAAAAATTCAGTGCTCTTTTTAGGCCACTGACCTTGTGTTCAGCCCCATTGTTTGGCCTAGGTACACCTACCAACTCCATCACTACAACAACAGAATGACACACGTTGCTTCTATAAAGTGACATCCTTCAGATACCTGATGACTTTTTGGATATATATTCCCTTGATGGCCTGGGCAGTTTCACAAGTATTCTTAAAGTGAATGCCGAGATTTGAACCTCCTAATTTACATGGTTTTGTGGGGTTTTCTGGGTCAAGTGAATAACGAACTATTTTCAGAGGTCACCTCAGGCCACTTACGGGAACTATATGAGGTCGTTTATCTGTTCCTTAAGAATTCCTGAGCTTATCTTAAATCTGTTTGGTTTTCTGCTTTGCTCTTGGTTTTAAAAGCCTGTTCTTATGAAATCAGAATAATCTGGCACTTCTCAAAGTGAAAGACAGCTTACTAGAAGCCTCCACAATTCTTTCTCTGGGAAACAGGAAGTATCAAAGGCAGTTTGTTCTTCTTGAGTACAGTTTAAAAAGAGCAGTTCCATTTCTTACCCAACTATTTTGTCTAGAAGGGCATTCTGCAAACATTTGCCAAGTGTGTCCCCCTTGCAAGACTCTGGAGAGCACGCCAGTGAATCAGATGGGTGGTATTTCCTTTCAAGTATTTTTTAGTTTACTTGGAGAGATGACTAGTCATTATTATGTGCCAGACACTCTGCTGAGTACTTTACCCTCATGACCTCACTGGATCCTTATCTGTGAGGTAGATTCTCTTAGCATCCCACGTCACAGACAAGGAAACTAAGGTTCAGAGAGCTAAAATAATTTTCTCAAAGGCACACAATTGGGAAATGACAGGGCCAGGATTTGATATTCTAGAGCAGCACTGTCCAAAAGAACTATCTGCATTGATGGAAATATTCTATATCTGCACTATCTCGTATAATAAGTCAACAGCCACATGTGACTATTAAATAGTAGCAATGTTGCTAGTGCAACTGAAGAACTACATTTAAAATTTTAATTAAATTAATTTAAATGTGAACATCTGCACGTGGCTAGTGCCTGCCATATGGATAACTGCAGCTCCAAGAATCTGCGTGCTTTCTACCATACCATCCTGGGTCGCTGGATGTAAAGAGAATAGCCATTCCTTCATTTCCCCAGTGTTGGGTGCACTAGTGTTCTCCAGTCCATCCTTAGAGTGTCAAATGTCAGCTCCAGTCCCCAGCACACACAGCACCTAAGGTAAACAATGACCACCGCCACCTAAGTACAGAAATGGGAAGGTGAAATATGACTTAGGTAGGGACTTGGGTGGCTAGCTAGCTTTGTCTTCCATAGCATCCATGAAATTGAAAATGATTAGAATGCTGGACTGCCAAGGTGGGCTGTAACCCAGACTGCATACTGGAGTAGATCCTCCTCGCTAACTGTTGCTCAGGACTCAGCGTTATTCCCATCCTGCAGGTCCTAGCTCCTCCTAGGCTCAGCCTGAAGTGCAGGGCCAAATGCTCTCAAGTGTCCATCCATTATTGACCTGAGCAACATCCTGTATTCTTCCCTGAGAATCCTATTATACCTTCTTAAAAGAACTCAATGGGACTCATATTTGCAGCCTGTTCCGGAGAGGCATGTTCTCTTTCTCTGCCTATTCCTCTTTTGTTTGCTTAAAGGTGATTGTCTTTTGAGATACCACCAAGATGATTTCCTGATATCCTTCTCGCTAAAGTAGAGATTAAGAATCTTTTTATATTCATCTCCTTCTTTATTTCATCTCAGGGAATGGAAAGCATTTTCCCAAGGTCTTCTAGCTCTGTTTTCCATCCAGATCCTTGGGATGGAAATTCACACACACCAAGCAGCGTTCTGCTATGTGGGTGGTATTTTCCCCAGACTTCCAAGTGCTATATAGCTGAGCCTGAATGCTAGATGATGATTTTCTTGCTTCCCTTTGCCACTCAGGGCAAGAATTTTAATTTATATAATTCTTACCTTACCTCTATATCCTTCCTTTAGTTTAAAGGCAGTATCCCTTCCCTAATCTCCTTACTCCGACTCACTAGTTTCAGTCCTCTCTTCCATACCCCCACTCTGGAAGCATGACCTCAAGTTCTGCTTTGGAAGTTGCACATGTTCCTTCCCTTACTGACTCTGATTTATCACATATGGGGGCAGTTTCCCCTACTAGTTCTCCTTGGGACAGGAAGGAATTTATTTCTATGGCTGGTGTTCACCTTTCTTGTTTACTCTCTGCTGTTTGAGCCCAGGAAGGCTCCTGAGACTGCCTACCATGAGATAGGTGTGTTCTTTCAGAAGGAAGCCAGCATGATTTCCTATAATGGATCTCTAAAGTTCTATGCAGACCGAGTGAGGTTCCCAGAAGTCTCTCCATCTTCACTTACTCCAAAGTAGAAAATGATTAGCAGCTACAGATTCCTCCTACACATCAAGGAATAAGAGGTAACTCCTGTGGAGTCATGTACTCAGAATGTCATGTTGGTTTCTTTTTCCTCAGTCTGGGATTGTGTCCACCAAATTTAATTTGTAGGTTTTTAAAAATATGCTGTGCTTTGGAGAATTTGTGGGTGCGGTAAATAGCGGCCTTGGATTTCTGTACTCTAGCAGCTAGCTGAAGTATTTTTCACAGTGAATGACTCTCAATGTCTTTTCCTTTATCTTAGTGGCTGAACAACCCATCCAGACTGTCAAATTCGGTATCTGTGTGTATAGTGGAAGACTTAGTAGAGCCATTAAATGCCAGAACGTATGCCTGTACACAACATGCTATCACTATCTTAATATCTGATCACAGACCTCTCTCCCACTCTGAAGAAGTTTACTCAGTGAATGACGTAGTAGTTCAGAGTTCTAGACTGTCACTACCTGAGGGGTGGTCCCTGGATCAGCAGCAGTGGCATCACCTGAGAGCTTGTCAGAAAAGCATAATCTCTGGTCCTACGTCAGACTCACTAAATCAGAATCTGCATTTCAACAAGATCCCCAAGTGATTCATTGACTCGTGAAAGTTTGGGAAGCTTGGCTTTAGAGCCAAGGTCAGCAACCTTTTTCTGTAAAGGGCCACACAGTAAATATTTGAGGATTTGCAAGTGGTTTATGTATAGTCTTTGTCACAGCTACTCAGCTCTGCCATCCTAGCACAGAAGCAATCGTAGACAACATGTAAATGAAGGGGCGTGGCTATGTGCCAATAAAACTTTATTACAAAAAAACAGGCAGAGTTCAGCCATATATCGCCTGTGGGCTGTAGTTTGCCAAGCTCTGTCCTAGATGGTTCATACTTTATTTTTTCCTGCCATATTAGTTGTAAGCATCCTGAGGGCCATGCCTGTTGTTTTCTCTACCATGGTCATTGACTCATGGCAATGCCTTATACATTCTTACTGGTAGCTTGCTTTGTCATATGAATAAGATGCTTTATTCATTAAAAATTCAAACAAAAGGAAAGCTATGTGTGCTGGAGTCAAGACTGTTGTTCTAACACAGGAGGCTTCATAGTGTTTGGCCTCAGTCCAGTGCCATCTATCAATCTTGCAAGCATGGGAACATGCATAGCCCAATAAGAGCTGATTCAGTTCTCAGAGCTGGATTCAAAGTGGCCAAGTTCATAAAACTGCCAGAATGAGCAGTTAGTAACGTACTTATCTGTGAGGTAGATTCTCTTAGCATCCCACGTCACAGACAAGGAAACTAAGGTTCAGAGAGCTAAAATAATTTTCTCAAAGGCACACAATTGGGAAATGACAGGGCCAGGATTTGATATTCTAGAGCAGCACTGTCCAAAAGAACTATCTGCATTGATGGAAATATTCTATATCTGCACTATCTCGTATAATAAGTCAACAGCCACATGTGACTATTAAATAGTAGCAATGTTGCTAGTGCAACTGAAGAACTACATTTAAAATTTTAATTAAATTAATTTAAATGTGAACATCTGCACGTGGCTAGTGCCTGCCATATGGATAACTGCAGCTCCAAGAATCTGCGTGCTTTCTACCATACCATCCTGGGTCGCTGGATGTAAAGAGAATAGCCATTCCTTCATTTCCCCAGTGTTGGGTGCACTAGTGTTCTCCAGTCCATCCTTAGAGTGTCAAATGTCAGCTCCAGTCCCCAGCACACACAGCACCTAAGGTAAACAATGACCACCGCCACCTAAGTACAGAAATGGGAAGGTGAAATATGACTTAGGTAGGGACTTGGGTGGCTAGCTAGCTTTGTCTTCCATAGCATCCATGAAATTGAAAATGATTAGAATGCTGGACTGCCAAGGTGGGCTGTAACCCAGACTGCATACTGGAGTAGATCCTCCTCGCTAACTGTTGCTCAGGACTCAGCATTATTCCCATCCTGCAGGTCCTAGCTCCTCCTAGGCTCAGCCTGAAGTGCAGGGCCAAATGCTCTCAAGTGTCCATCCATTATTGACCTGAGCAACATCCTGTATTCTTCCCTGAGAATCCTATTATACCTTCTTAAAAGAACTCAATGGGACTCATATTTGCAGCCTGTTCCGGAGGGGCATGTTCTCTTTCTCTGCCTATTCCTCTTTTGTTTGCTTAAAGGTGATTGTCTTTTGAGATACCACCAAGATGATTTCCTGATATCCTTCTCGCTAAAGTAGAGATTAAGAATCTTTTTATATTCATCTCCTTCTTTATTTCATCTCAGGGAATGGAAAGCATTTTCCCAAGGTCTTCTAGCTCTGTTTTCCATCCAGATCCTTGGGATGGAAATTCACACACACCAAGCAGCGTTCTGCTATGTGGGTGGTATTTTCCCCAGACTTCCAAGTGCTATATAGCTGAGCCTGAATGCTAGATGATGATTTTCTTGCTTCCCTTTGCCACTCAGGGCAAGAATTTTAATTTATATAATTCTTACCTTACCTCTATATCCTTCCTTTAGTTTAAAGGCAGTATCCCTTCCCTAATCTCCTTACTCCGACTCACTAGTTTCAGTCCTCTCTTCCATACCCCCACTCTGGAAGCATGACCTCAAGTTCTGCTTTGGAAGTTGCACATGTTCCTTCCCTTACTGACTCTGATTTATCACATATGGGGGCAGTTTCCCCTACTAGTTCTCCTTGGGACAGGAAGGAATTTATTTCTATGGCTGGTGTTCACCTTTCTTGTTTACTCTCTGCTGTTTGAGCCCAGGAAGGCTCCTGAGACTGCCTACCATGAGATAGGTGTGTTCTTTCAGAAGGAAGCCAGCATGATTTCCTATAATGGATCTCTAAAGTTCTATGCAGACCGAGTGAGGTTCCCAGAAGTCTCTCCATCTTCACTTACTCCAAAGTAGAAAATGATTAGCAGCTACAGATTCCTCCTACACATCAAGGAATAAGAGGTAACTCCTGTGGAGTCATGTACTCAGAATGTCATGTTGGTTTCTTTTTCCTCAGTCTGGGATTGTGTCCACCAAATTTAATTTGTAGGTTTTTAAAAATATGCTGTGCTTTGGAGAATTTGTGGGTGCGGTAAATAGCGGCCTTGGATTTCTGTACTCTAGCAGCTAGCTGAAGTATTTTTCACAGTGAATGACTCTCAATGTCTTTTCCTTTATCTTAGTGGCTGAACAACCCATCCAGACTGTCAAATTCGGTATCTGTGTGTATAGTGGAAGACTTAGTAGAGCCATTAAATGCCAGAACGTATGCCTGTACACAACATGCTATCACTATCTTAATATCTGATCACAGACCTCTCTCCCACTCTGAAGAAGTTTACTCAGTGAATGACGTAGTAGTTCAGAGTTCTAGACTGTCACTACCTGAGGGGTGGTCCCTGGATCAGCAGCAGTGGCATCACCTGAGAGCTTATCAGAAAAGCATAATCTCTGGTCCTACGTCAGACTCACTAAATCAGAATCTGCATTTCAACAAGATCCCCAAGTGATTCATTGACGCGTGAAAGTTTGGGAAGCTTGGCTTTAGAGCCAAGGTCAGCAACCTTTTTCTGTAAAGGGCCACACAGTAAATATTTGAGGATTTGCAAGTGGTTTATGTATAGTCTTTGTCACAGCTACTCAGCTCTGCCATCGTAGCACAGAAGCAATCATAGACAACATGTAAATGAAGGGGCGTGGCTATGTGCCAATAAAACTTTATTACAAAAAAACAGGCAGAGTTCAGCCATATATCGCCTGTGGGCTGTAGTTTGCCAAGCTCTGTCCTAGATGGTTCATACTTTATTTTTTCCTGCCATATTAGTTGTAAGCATCCTGAGGGCCATGCCTGTTGTTTTCTCTACCATGGTCATTGACTCATGGCAATGCCTTATACATTCTTACTGGTAGCTTGCTTTGTCATATGAATAAGATGCTTTATTCATTAAAAATTCAAACAAAAGGAAAGCTATGTGTGCTGGAGTCAAGACTGTTGTTCTAACACAGGAGGCTTCATAGTGTTTGGCCTCAGTCCAGTGCCATCTATCAATCTTGCAAGCATGGGAACATGCATAGCCCAATAAGAGCTGATTCAGTTCTCAGAGCTGGATTCAAAGTGGCCAAGTTCATAAAACTGCCAGAATGAGCAGTTAGTAACGTACACTGAGAAGTAATTCTCACAGGGGTGAGAATATTCACTGGCATGACTAACTCATTCTTTTTCCTTTAGGTCAGCACTTCTTAATCTGGAGTCTTGGGATTCAGTCCTGGGGCACCTGAAAATTGTATGCAAAATATGTGTCTATTGCATTTTTCTTGAG
>NW_011889467.1:122504-161854 GCF_000151845.1 Pteropus vampyrus
TAGACAACATGTAAATGAAGGGGCGTGGCTATGTGCCAATAAAACTTTATTACAAAAAAACAGGCAGAGTTCAGCCATATATCGCCTGTGGGCTGTAGTTTGCCAAGCTCTGTCCTAGATGGTTCATACTTTATTTTTTCCTGCCATATTAGTTGTAAGCATCCTGAGGGCCATGCCTGTTGTTTTCTCTACCATGGTCATTGACTCATGGCAATGCCTTATACATTCTTACTGGTAGCTTGCTTTGTCATATGAATAAGATGCTTTATTCATTAAAAATTCAAACAAAAGGAAAGCTATGTGTGCTGGAGTCAAGACTGTTGTTCTAACACAGGAGGCTTCATAGTGTTTGGCCTCAGTCCAGTGCCATCTATCAATCTTGCAAGCATGGGAACATGCATAGCCCAATAAGAGCTGATTCAGTTCTCAGAGCTGGATTCAAAGTGGCCAAGTTCATAAAACTGCCAGAATGAGCAGTTAGTAACGTACACTGAGAAGTAATTCTCACAGGGGTGAGAATATTCACTGGCATGACTAACTCATTCTTTTTCCTTTAGGTCAGCACTTCTTAATCTGGAGTCTTGGGATTCAGTCCTGGGGCACCTGAAAATTGTATGCAAAATATGTGTCTATTGCATTTTTCTTGAGAGAAGGTCTAGTTCTAGTAGATTTCTAAAGAGGTTTATAAATGATGCAAAGAAGGTTAAGAATCACTGTAGGTACACTGATGTGAAAATCCAAATTGTCATTTAAATTCTAATTTCTAACTTTAAAATGAGAACTGTTAATATTGTGGCAAGAGAATGTTTTTGGAAAGTTAATTTCTCATTTCCCTGGCATTTTCAACATCCCCACTCCTCTTCATTTCTTCTGCTATAACTGTACCATTCTTTGCCTTCAGGGAAAGATGATAGACTAGATTGGAGAGGTCGGTTCTTGACTCTTGAGTTTCAAAAGCCTAGAGCTCTGGGGAAGGTGGTAGATGGGGAATAAGAACCAGAGCAGTAACAGTGAATGTTGGATTGGGCTGTGATGAGAGCACAACTTCTCTAGCTAGGGATTCTTTAGACTGAGGGGTAGGAAGTCAGTGGGAAGTCAAAGAGAGCTTGGGTTTTGGTTGGGTCCTTGAGTAAGTAAACTTATGCCTGCCTCTTCAGGTTGAGCCCCAGAGGTGTGGGAAGACAATTATGATTTTAAATAATTTGGGGAAATTTGAAAGCAGAGACCTCTGTTTCCTGCTCCTCTTTCCCACATAGAGTCCAGTAAAGCAATGGGACCCCAAACTAAATATATCTGATAGTGAGGTTAATGTGAGGGCTTGGGAACATCTTACAGAATATCCTGAGTCCAAGGTAGTACAAGAGCAGTAGAGTATTTTTTTTTTGAGTACCTGAGAACTACACAGACATGGCATAGAGAAATGGTAAACTTGAAGAAGTCCTGTGGTCAGGACAAGGAGATTGTGGCAGTGATCTGTGTGCACAGATGACCAAAGACTAGATGGAAATGAAGACAGCTCAGTGGATGTAAGTGAAATAGATAACATGTAACCAAGGACAAGACTCTGAAGCGATCATGTTAATGTCTTCTTGCCAACTTAGCAACTCAGGAGAAAGGGAGGCAGCCAAGATAAATTTTTGCTCACCTGGGATTCAAAATAGCAATAATTACAGCTGTGGAAAAAAGCAATTAGTTTTTTTTTTGTTTTGTTTTTTTACCAGATTTCTCAGTTTATGACTAGGAATTCATACCAGCCACCCGTCACAGAGTACCTAGAGTGCCCTAAGTCTGTAGGACCACATATTCTCTTCTAATAAGCCAGTGATTTCACAGCCCTGGTTACATATTAGATTCATCTAGAGAGCTTATACAATCCTCATCTCAGACCATTTTGCAAATCAATTAAATTAGAAACTATAGGCTGATCTCCATGGGAAGCAAAACAATAATCAGAAGGTTACATGATGACAGTGGACGCAAAAACTAGTGAATGAGTTTTATGAATTGAATGTATATTGTGTTCAGGCATGCATTGTCACTGAAAGGGTAGCCTTGATGATGGGGTTAGAAACTTAGCCTGTGACGGGGTTTGGATGATGCTGCCAATGTTCGCCTCAGCTATTTTTTGTGTCTTCTGCTTCTTTAGGTATCAAGGATTCTTCTGATGGACAAATTATTTTAGTTATATTAATGGGTTCTTTCTGGTTATTGTTTAGTCCGTCAGGCTTGGGAGACTTTCTGTACCTTAAAGGCGATTGCATACCCCTGTTCTAAATCATTACATATTGATTTTACAGTTTAACTCAGAAGGTAACCTTATTTTCCCCATTTTCATGGTCTGAGAGATGTTTACTGTCACCCCACCCCATTCCAGTCCTGATTGCAGTCACATCGCAAACCACATATCTCTTCAGAAAGGCTACTTTTAAATATTGCCGACAGTACATCTGTAACTGATTTAGAAGGAGATTCCCATCAACAACTTCTTTCAAAACATTCAAATATCATGGCAGACATTCTCTCACTGTGTCAGATAACAAAAATGAAGAAATAGCTTGTGAGCATGAGCATATAATCATATGCCAAATATCATATGGACCAATGCTCTTAAACGTTGAGCAGAAAAATCTGCTAGCAAGCATTTCTTGAGCACCTATTATGTGTCAAAAGATGGTGGTAATGAAAACAAAAATAAGAAACCTGGTCCCTGGCTGAAGAATGACTTGATTTAGTCTATAACCTCTCTGGGCACTATGTTTATTTCAATGTGTGCATTGTAATCACTTATAAATCTCCTTGCAAAATGCCTGCATTTTGAAAGAGCTAATGATGGGTTTTGATGATACCCTTAGGTTCATCTCTCTCTCTCTCTCTCTCTCTCTCTCTCTCTCTCTCTCACACACACACACACACACACTCTTTTGCTATTCTTTTTCGCCATGCCTAGCTTATGACAATACGTGTAAAAAAGCCTTAGGTGATGCTCATTTTCTTAAATAACTGAATAAGACCCTTTTTGCTTGTTAGCTATTAATAGGAGGATAGAAATGTATGCTTTTCCCTTTCAGAATATTAATCGTCAAATATACTGTGTTTTTTCTTGCCTATATTACCACTATGCTGTACACCTGAAACTAATATAATACTGAATGTCAACTGTAATTGAAGAAAATTAAATTAAAAAATAAACTAATTCTCAATAATAAAAAATCCACACAGTAGCTAGTGTGATTTTAAAATCATTATGTCCCAACCTTATGTGGAAGTTTAAATGCTTTCTCATTACCCTTAGAATAAAATCTAAAATCTAAAATTTTATACATGATTTACAATTTCCCTCCCTCAACCCTTGCAGGAAGCCTTTCCTTAATTTCTCACCCCACTTCTACCCTAACTGGATTATATATTCTTTCTGAGTTATCCAATTATAGCAAATACTGCACTTCATTATAATTGCTTGCTAAATTGTCCATTTCCCCAATAGACTATAGGACTAAGTCTAGATATTTACAACCGTATCTCAGATAACTATCTCAGTGCTTGGCACACAGTAGATGCTCAATAAATATTTGTTGAAAGAATGAACAAATGCTTCTGTCTTAGTCCGTTTGGGCTGCTATAACAAACAAAACCGTAGACTGGGTAGCTTAAACAACAGATATTTATTTCTCACAGTTCTGGAGGCTAAGAAGTCCAAGATCAGGGTGCTGGTAGATTTGATGTCTGGTGAAATCCTCCTGCTTCTTGGTTCATAGATGGCTTTGTTCTTACTGTGTCTTCACGTGGCAGAAAAGACAAGGTTGTTCTCCAGAGTCTTTTATGAGGGCACTGATCCCATTCGTGAGGGCTCTACCCTCATGATCTCATCACCTCCTAAAGGCCCCACTTCCTAATACCACCATACTGTGGATTAAGTTTCACCATATGAATTTTGGGGAAAGACGGACATTCCGTTTGTAGTAGCCACTGTATAATCCCCTGTTTTTTGTTTGTCTTCTCTACTAAGACTGTAAATTCTTAGAGGGCAGGGATTATATCTTTTTCATCTTCACGTCCTTGCAGTGTCTAGAACTAAGTAGGAGGTCAATATCTGGTAAGTGTGTGAATAAATGCTGTTCCCTCTTCATTGAATGCTTTTCTGTTCTCTGGGTCCTCCTCCTTTCTCTGTCTAGAAAAAGCCTCCTCAAAAGCCCTCCCAGTTACTGCCTCTGTTGTACAACCTTCCCAGACACCCACAGGCAGAGCCAAATGAGTTGTTACCACTCCTTTTCTATATTGTTACAAAGCCAGTCCCCAAGTAAGGCATGCAACCTTTGCGGTCACACAGGGCCCCACACTTAGAGAAATTCCTCACTTAGTTTAATGCTGTGCTGTCCTTGTCTTAAAATTCATAATGATTTTTGAACAAAGGGCCATGCGTTTTCATTTCCATTTTGCTCTGGGCTCTGCAAATTATGTAGTGAATCCTGCCCCCAGTGCAGTGCATGGCACCTAGCATGGGCTTCCATAGATGATTTTAAATTTGAATGTTGAATTGTCCACAGTTTTTCCTATCCAGAATAGGAAACATAGCCATGTTTCTGTGAGATTCCTTTACATTATTTCAACACGTCTATCAAAGTCTTACTATACTTATAGATCATTCTTGATTCCCACTTGTCATTCCATTCACTAAAACCACAAAGGAAATGCTCTCATCCTTCAAGAACAAGTCCTACTCCAATTTGCATTTACTTAAACGATATGACATTAAACAGAAAGTACATCCCAGTTTATCTTCAAGAGGAGTGGCTTTGATTTGCTGAGACACTCATGTGAGAATGAGAGGGCAGGTGATCTAATAGCATTCCCAGGAAGAGCATTTAAACACTCTCCATTCTTCACACACTCAGTAGAAGGGCAGGACCTGGCTCCTAGGAACAGCAAAAGAGCCTTCACTTTGAAAACAGCTCTAAGAGAGGGCTGTCAAGAAAGTGCTTTTTACTTGAATTAGGGAAACACATTGTGAAACATGTGCCAGTCTCTGTTATTGATGAGGGAGCATGCATTTCTAGGGAAGGTGTCTTTGTCACTTGCTTCTCACATGCACTTACTAGAGATGTTTCTTTGAGAAATTAAAAGGAAAATCAGAAGAGGCAGAAATAATTTGGAAGCTCAGAACATAAATACTGTAAGAAATATAATTGGATTAGGAGGGGAAAAGTCTGAAATATCAGGAAAACAAATATTAAAGGACGTGATTTCGGCTTTGTGAATAGCAGGCAGAGGATTGCCACAGGTATCATCCGTGAAGCTGCCCAACCACCCACTGGCACTGAGAGATGGCTTTCATGGGTTCTAGCTCTCTTTGAGCTCTAGAGGAAGAGCTTAACCCAATTAAATGATAAAGAAAAGTGGGGGAAGAAGAGGGAAGGCCTTGCTAATTACTGGTTGCAAACAAATGCATTGTGAGGATGAAAGTAGTCACCTGACAAAAGGCTTTTTCTTATTACAAAAAGGATGACAAGTCCTTTAAATGTGGATCTCTCAAGTGTTTGTTTATAGGTCATTAATTACTCAACAGAGGTGTAAACTAAAAGCCCCTGCTGAAGGAATGCCAATCAGAAATTAAGATGAAGCAAATCTAAAATTCTGGTAAATAGATATGTTGGGTTTTACATTTTTCATTTTATTGGAGAGCAAACTAAAATGCAAGACTATGGATTAATAGCAGACCCATGGCAATCCTTGAGAGAGAACAGCGGGGAAAGATCAGAACCTTTCAAAAAATCTATAGTTCAACTGTAATTAATATCGATAAGGACAGCAGTTTTTTCATCCCTCTTAGATTCCAAGTTCTGCAAGAGCAGGAACTATGTCTTGTTCATCTCGCAGCAGAGGGCCTGGCATAAAATAGGGATGCAGGGAATGCTTTCTGATGGAATATAAAATTTAGAGAGATCCTGGAGTGATTGGGGGAGAGCATATTTGGCGCAATGAGTTGGAGAGTAGTTAAGTCTTGACCAGACTGACAATTTGAGATAGTTAAAAAATTTTGCTTGGCAGCCCAGTGTGATGCCTTCTGCCCCGAGAAACATCATCATGGCCTGTGTTGTGAAGCATTTGTTTGGTTCCTTGGGAAGGGGCACTGATGAGGCATCATGCTACACATACCATAGCATATGATTTAACAGACATGATTAGGCATAGGGACTCCTGGGCAGGTCCCTCTTTTCACTTCAGTGCCTTGCAAAAGGAGGAAAAGATTTTGTCCTGCCTTCTCTGCCCACCACCCTCCACTGTTGAAACTAAACCGTTAAGCCTAGATTTGCGAGGAAGGCCTGCTGCTTCTTTTTCTACACCATATGGTGCTGATGCAAGGGTAGAACCTAATGTTCAATGCACTAATGTTCAAGAGATTCAACTCAACAAATATTTCTTGAATGCCTGCTAATTGCAAAGCTGGAAGTATGTGTACTGAAGCTACTAGTTGATAAGATTGAGAAGGTATTTTCCTCTGTAGCATCAATTGAGTGGATATTGGCTTGTCGATTCTACTTTCTAAAAACATCTCAAATCCATCCAAAATCTTAACTGTCTTTCAGCCTTCTAGTCTAAGCCATCATCATCTCATGCTTGGTTACTGAGCTCCCTTTTCCACATTTGCTCCCATTCAGTTCATCATGCATACGGTATCCAAGGGTTCCTTTAACAACTTCAGTCAGACCATGCCCTTTCTCTTCTCAAAACTCCAGGTGGCTCCTGATCTCACTCGGTGTACTTAAAAAGTCAAAGTCCCTCACATTTTTATCTCCTCCTCCTCTATGCCCATTCTGTTCCATCTAAACTGGCTGCCTCCCAGTTACTTCAACGTGACAAACTCTTTCCCACCTGGGGGGTTTTGTGGAGTCTATCTTTTGGAAAAGCTCATTACTTAGCAGCTCTTACCTGTCTTTTAGGCCACAGGTTACTTTTCCATTACTATGTCCACTCAATTTAGCTTTCGTTGCATCCTGTTGGCTTACTTCATGGCATTTACTACAGTTTCTCATTCTGTATTGTGACTGATGTGATATCTAACTCCTCCACTAGAATATATGCTCCATAGTGGCAGATATCACACATGTTCTTGCTCACTATCGTATTCCTAAAACCTAGAACAATATCTGCTGCACAATATGTACTCAGTAAATGTAACCAATGATCCTCTCCCCAGTGAGAGATACAAATAATGTACCCCTAAAGCCCACATGCCACTTGGAGTTAATAGGTACATTCCATGCAGTATTTCTTTAATTTTACCATAGGCTGTTATTAAATCAGTACTACATTTTAATCAGTGGTGTTATTTGAATAAAGGAGATATGGCATGCAAAGTCACCACAAAATAATGGAATGGGTTAGCAGGACTTGAATGTAGTCTGATAATAACACATGAAATGAAAGAATGTGCTTTCACAAAGGCTGTTTGGGTTGTTAGTGCTAGGAGCTTGGTAAATGATGTCCTAATGATAACCACATTACTCATTACAAGTTAGTACACTGGCCTCTGGTTTTATTAGTGTCTGCAGATTTGCTTAATGTGACTTTGCCCTTGAGACACAAATCTATTCCATTTCAGGTGAGCTAATAAAAGATAAAATCAGATTTCAAAGTTCACAAAATTGAAGTCCAGACATTTGACCTAACTTGGTAATTCATTAAGATCATGTTACTCTAATAGGACTCTTCATATAGGATTCATCCTGGTACTGTGGGGTTTCAATGAATGGAATATTGTCAATCCTTGGACTTTCATTGAGGCTTCTACTGTTTCAGATTTGTGGAAAACATGCAGTAGCGTACAGAGAAATACTAAACAGACTTAGAAGGGAAAACTCACACAAAATTGAGCATAATCACTGGAAATTATTCCACATTGCAGTGGAATGTATGTATTATATTCAGTTCATATTACTGTAAATCAGACTACTCTAAGATAAAGAAAATATACTATTCTTTCACTCTCTCATTTCGAACTGCATATTATGCTGTTAAATTTCTTTGATCTTCTTGACTTGATAGGTAGCTCTTTTCTTCTTTGGTTTTCTTTGTCACTTTCCTCCCTCATTAAATTTGCTTGGCAACTCACAAAAATCTCTCCCTTTCCTTTCCTTCTCCCTTTTTCTCTAGTCTCCTGTTTTATGTTTTCTTTCTCTTCCCTGCTGCGTTTATCCTTAGCTGAGCTTACAAGTAAGAAGTCTAAACAGCTGCTTATGAAGTAGTATTAGGAAAATGTCCTCAGGTCCTTTTGCTCCCAATGAAAACTGCCTGACCCTCCAATGAAGGACATTGTGATGTGGCCATTTGGGTGCTGTGGACATTTTGGTGCCTCATGTGATATTGCAGACTTACTCTGAAAAAAAGTTTTATTTTTCCCTCTTGAGAAAAATACAGCTCTCTGATCTTTGTCAAGAAAAACCATTAAAGTAAAGGATGGTTATTTATTTGGGAACTGTAGGAAAGATGGCCAGGTGTGTGTTTCAGTTATCACTGTGTAACAAACCACCTCAAAATTTAGCAACTTAGCACAACAACCACTTTATTGTTTCTCATGTTTCCATGGATTGATTAGGCTTAGTTTGGTTATTCTTCTGTTGGACTTGCTTGGGCTCTCTCACATGGCCACAGTCAGATGATGGTTGGGGCTAAAACATACCAGACACCTTTATTTATGTAGCCTGGCATGTTGGTGGGGATGGCTGAAGGCTGGGCTTGGCTGGAATAATGGGACAGCTGGGTCACCCTTTCTTCATGTGGCTTTTTCACATAGTCTTCTTAAGGTTTTGTTCTGAACAGGCACAGGGTCACTTCAGCTGTATTCTGTTGTATAAAGGAAAACATGGGGCAAGTCAGATTCAGTGTGAGAGGGAGCTACCCAAAGGCACGAATGACATGTGGCATGGCTCATCGGGGTCCTTCTTTGGAGATTAGCTTCTATGCTGGGCAACACAATTCATGTCCCTTCAGGTGCTGCTGGACAGTGGTTGACCAGCCAGAAAAGGTATTTTCCAGAATCCATTGCTTTTAGTTGTGGCCATTGACTAATTCTTGCAATGGAATGGGAGTGAAAATGATGTACATCACTTTAGGATTGAAGCTTTTATGAAATGGTTGTGCCTTTTCTATTCTCTTTCCTTTGTCATTGGCTAGATGCAAATAGTAACACCCTAGGGGATGACAGCGCCACAGGTTGAAAGAGCCTGGATCTTTGCATGACTGCATGGAGGAAAGCTGCCAGTAGAACTGATACACCCACCTTGCACTATTATAGGAATAAGAAATATACTTATGTTGTATTAAGCTCCCGAAATTTTGGAGTATATTTGTTACCATGGCCTAGTATGACGCTACTAATATAGAGATGTAGTATTTGATGAAGGCTACTTGGTACTGATTGTCATGCTAAATATAAGGATGCCAGATATCAAAATTTTCATGCATGCTTTGTGGTGACACTAAAATGCAGATCATAAAAGTTTCAACTATCTCATAGAGGGAATACAACAGATGCTTCTGTTGATTAAAGAAATTACCCCTTAATTCATGATCCTAAACAATTAATTCTTTCTTTTTATTTGTAGTCAATACTTGTGCTAAATTGCTGTTAATACACTGAATTGATATGGAAATCACTGACGGTTACATAAAGGATGTCAGACAGTGGAGGTATACTAAAAGAGCTGTGTGTTAGTGTAAAATTACTATTACAAATGCCAAAATTTATGGGAAGTTAATCACATAAAAATCTAGGCATAAACATCTTTATCACTTAAAAATGATTTTGCATGAATGAAAAGTTGAGGAGAAATTATTATGGACACGTAAAAATGGCAATAGAAAAGTACAGTGTCATTTCAAATAGCTAGTGTAAAAATAGCCACAATAGAATAGCAGACTCATATTCATCATGTACCTGTCATAATGCCAGATATTCCTCATATCAAAGTCTCACAGGATTGGGAGGGGCCAAAAAAAGTCACATAGTTAACATTTGTTTTGGTGTTAAAACCATAAAGAACTGGATTGGGATAAATACAATTTAAGATCCTGCTGAGTGAAGAATAAGCAGGCTTAGATACCACACCTGGGACTAAAGTTTCTTCAAGTGTGTTAAGCTCCCTTGATTCTGAGGAACAAGGAAACACTCAGGATACTTTAAATAATTGGGGTTCATTGTAAGAATATAGACTAGGAGTAACCTCCCCAGACCTACAGATAGCTGTCACTCAGTAACTAAGCGAGCTGCTCCAAGGATTGGGTTTTCTTGCCACACACTCTTAGCTGAACCTACTCATGGATCTCCAGTTCACAACTCTTATTCACTGGGCTCTGCTACTTTCTCAGTATTTGCTTCTCTTTTTTCCTGTTATCAGAAGAGACCATCTGATAAAATCCATTCTGCCAAGCTTTGTTATCTCTGCCCATATATTTGGCCTTCTTCTACTACTATGGATGGCCCATGCAAGCTCATAACTAAAGCCAAATCCTCCATTTGTGCTGTCAGTTTCACCCATTCTCACCTATTCAAAGACAATGCTGGCAATTTTCTCTTCTTTTCATCATCAACTTCTTTCCTCTTAACTGGATCATTCCTGTGAGTATAAAGACATGTTGTAATTTCTCCATTCTTATAAGCAAAACCAAAACCTTGGCCCCACATTCATTTCCAGCCACTGTCCCATTTTTTGGCTGTCTTTTATAGCAAAATTTCTTGGGAAAAAAAGTTGCCTGTGCTGACTGTCTCCATTTCCTTTCTTTATATTCCCTTTTGAATCTACTCAAATCGGGGTTTCATCCTCACCACTCTGCTAATACAGCTATTGTCAAGGTCAAAGACCTTCTTATTGTTGGACTCAGTGGTAAATAGTGGTAAATACTTGACCTATTTGTAACATTTGATATAGTTAATCTTTTTTTCTTCCTTGAAACTCTTCGAGCTGGATTTCAGGACCCATGCTTTCCTGGTTTTCATTCTAGCTTACTGGCCACTCCTCCATATCCTCTGCTGATTCTTCCACATCTTCTGTCCCTTGGTATTTGGCTGCCCCAAACTCAATCTTCAGTTCTTTTCTGTACTTATTCCTTCTTGACTTATCCAGTTCCATGGCTTAGAATACCGTCTATATGTTAATGATTCCTATTTCTGTATCTCCAGCCCAGAACTACTTCCTTTATTTCCAGACTCATATATCCAGTGACCTTGACATCTTCACATGAATAGCTAACACGTATCTTAAACTTAATACCTTTCTTATGGACCGAATGTTTGTTGCCCTGAATTCATATGTTGAAACCTAACCCCTAGTATGATGGTATTAGGAGGTGGGGCCTTTGGGAGATGATTAGGTCATAAGGGTGGAACCCTCATGACTGGAATAAATGCCCTTATAAAAGAGATTCCTGAGATCTCCCTTGCCTCTTAGACCATATGAAGACACAGTAAAAAGATGGCAATCTGTGGAGCAGGAAGGAGACCCTCACCAGATGTCAAATCTGCCAGCACCTTGATCTTGGACTTTGCAGCCTGTAGAACTGTGAAAAATAAATATCAGTTATTATAAATCACCTAGTTCATGCTATTCTGTTGTAGAAGTCTGAATAGACTAAGACAACATCTAAAACGGAATTCCTGATGTTTTTTCTCCAAATTTGACCAATCTGTTGCATTTTTTAAAATCAGAAAATGGCAAATGTATTCTAGTTGCATAGGCCAGAATTATTAAAGTTATTCTAATTTTTTTTTTTGCCTTTCTCACATCCCACATCCAATATCTCTATTGCCAATTAAAACCAATATTCAACCACTTCTTCTCACCTTTGAACTACTTTGGTCCAAACTTCTACCATCTTCCTTCCGGATTATTGCAATAGTCTGCTAACTTGTCTTCCTTATTCCACAGTGATCTTTTAAAACTTTTAGTCAGATAATATCAATCTCCTGCTCCAAAGCCTATAGTAGTTTACCATCTCAAATCAGTGTACAATGGCCTACAAGACATCTGTTATCTCTTCTAAATATAAAATTTTTAGCTCATCATCTACTACTTTTACCTAACTCTATTCCAGCTTTCTTGATATCTTTTCCTGTAAGATTTCAGGTTATGATCTCAATTTTTAGGTCAGTTTAAATGATGTTAACTCCCACTTACACTTCAGGATAGGTTTTTAACTATACACATTGTGAAATGAACAGGTGTATATGTGGTTTGGGGATATACGCTATATGACCTCAGAGAAATCATTTAACCTCTGATTTTTAGTTTCCTCGTCTAAAAAATATGGGATAATCCAGCATTTCTTTCATAGGATTGATATGAGGATTAAATGAAAAAAAAAAATACACTGTTGGTGAGATTGCAAATTGGTACAGTCACTATAGAAAACAGTCTGGAGGTTCCTCAAATAATTAAAAATACATCTGCCTTTTGATACAGTAATTTCACTTCCAAAGTTATCCAAAGAAACCAAAATACTAATTGGTAAAGATCTATGTACCCCTATGTTCACAGCAGCACTATTTACAATAGCCAAGATATTGAAGCAACCTAAGTGCCCATCTACAGACAACTGGATAAAGAAGTTATGGTTCATATATACAGTGGAATATTACTCAGCCATAAAGAAATGTAATCCTACCATTTGCAACTACATGGATGGACCTAAAGGTTATTATGATGAGTGAAATAAATCAGAGAAAGATAAATACCATATGATTTCACTTATATGTAGAATTTAAGGAACAAAAAGAGCAAACTAATCAAAAACAGACTCACAAATTTAGAGGAAAATCTTGGGATGGCCAGAGGGGAGGGGCATCGGGGGGCTGGAAGAATGGGGTGAAAGGTTAAAGAAGTACAAATTAGTAGTTGATAGATGGTCATGGGGATGGGGAGCATGGCAGAGGGAATGCAGACAGCCATAATATAATGGCTAGGTGGAGAGCCAGAGGAGAGAAAGAGCAATCAGGGGGATCATTTCATAAACTATATAAACGTCTAACCAATGTATTGCATACTTGAAACTAATAATAAAATAAAATGCAAAAAGTATATAGCTTAGCACATTATTATTATCGTTAGTAATAATAGTATTATTAAGTCTTGGGACTGGGTTTCATGTTAATAATAAAAAAGCTGTCTAATAGCAAAAATACCTCTGTTCTTAGAGAAATAAGCTGTAATTGTTAGTATGAGTTTATTAAGGTTTATTAACATATCCAGAGAACCATTGACTTCACAGAGAGTGTGTGAGTTAAATATATGCTGGACAAAGATTGAGGTGTGACTTGTAAGTGTAATAAAACTTTGAGTTTATCATGTGGTTTTCTTCATAGCCTCCACTTAACCATTCTTCTTGGAGAAAGATTATTTGATTGATTTATGTCCTAAAAGATAATCTCTTTTAAAGTTTGGGACCATGTATGTCTCTTGACTTTGTATTCTCAGTGCCTGTCATTTGTTTGAATGTTAAAGAATAAATAGTTGCATTTAGGCCTGTGAGTTTGTGAACTGGTTCAAGAAGTGATCTATGTGTTACTATGTGTGAAAAACGTGCTTGTTCATGAGAACTTTTGTATGTGATTTTGTGTGCTGTATGAAATTAGACAGTAGTGGGAGTGTCCATTTTGTTTCCTGGGCTCAACGAATGCAGCAGTTAAATGCCTAGAACGAGGTAATCCCTGAATAAATACTTGAGTGAAAAAAGTGTTAGAGGTAGCGTCAGAGTAGATGTGGGATTTGTTGTCAGCCAGAACAACTTACATGCTCTGTGACTGTGGAGAAGTTACCTAACTTATCTAAGATTTGGGTCCATCATAAGTTGAAAGAGGGATACTGATAGTATCTAATAGGGTTGCAGCGGAGATGGAAGAATTGAAGCATGCAAAGTCCTTAGCACAATGTTTGGCAAAAAGGATGCAGTAATAGTTGTTGTAACTGCCGCCTCTACTGCTATTATTAGCATTATGCCTGTAATAGTCCAGGGGAAATATCTGTGGTTTTGGCTTTTGTAGGAAGGAATTCATTGAGAATGCTACAGTTATAAATTACCTCTGAAATTTTTAATGACTTAACATAAAAGGCTTTATTTCTTGCACCTGTGAGTATAATGCAAGTCACGTGACTTTTCTGGGCAGCTGTACACCGTGAAGTGACTTAGCAATATCAGGCTATTTTCTGGCTACATCACTTCAACACATGTCCTCCATGATCCGGTAGGGGTAGAGAGCTGGGGGATTATGCAGAGGCTTTTAAATGCTTGAGCGTTGAAATGGCACATATCACTTCTCATATTTCATTCGCTGAAACTAGTTTGCATGCTCTTCCCTTTATGTAAAAGGCATGAGGAAGTGTATTCTGTGTACCTAAGAAGACAAACTGGGTATGGATAAGCTTCATCAATCTTGTCCACACATCTTATGCTATTGTGGGGCAGTCATTTTTTTTCTCACTTATTAACTGACTACGTTTAGCCTCTTGTAAAAATGTGCGATTTTTTTTTTTTTTTTTTTTTACTGTCGATACCATTCTATGAAAACTTGCCTGACCTTCAGGCCTGAAGTGAAGATTTCAATATTGTATTACTATGACTGGTGAGGACATCTTAACTTTCTATCTCGGAGTGCCACATCTGTATAGATTGAGCAATGAACAACTAGGTATCCAGGGATTGACTTGCATATAGACTTACCTTTCTAAGTTTGCATTCCCACTTTTTTTTTGGCCTCTGCATATTCTTTACTTGCTAGCTCATTAATACATTTAAATATATATATATATGTTTCATATTTTGTCTGTCTAGCATTTTTTATTCTTTTAAGTGGAAGGGTCATTCAGGGTAGCTAATCTACCATAATGCTTTTCTTCAAAGAATTCACAGATTTAAAATTCAAGGAAATATGAATTCACAGAAAAAAACAAAAACAGACAAATTTAAGGCATCATGAGCAACAGCCAACTCAAATGGCAGAAGATTCAGAAAGAAAAACTTTAGATATTGGAATTATCAGATAATAACTTAAAAGTATTTTTATTATATTTAAATTTATAAGAAATAAAATTATGAACATAAGATTATAAAAATTATCAGGAAGCTTTGAACACTAATGAAATATTTTATAGTAATAAAAATATAAGTGAAATTTAAAACTCAATATATTTAATTAACAAATTAGATGATAGATCTGAAAAAATTATTAACTTTTCCTTTGGGTAATGGACTAGGTAATTCATACCTACCTTTTTTCAAGATTTTGTTTGTATTTGATCCACCTTTTACAATTGTCTTCTTGCAACACATGTCTTGTCATCTCTCCCCATTGCCTTTTATGTAGCTGGAGTAAGGTGGAGTATTAAAATATGAGAATTAAAAAAAATGTAAAAGAAATAAGAGCATCCCAAAGAAAATTTGAGCAAAGAAAGATTTGTTATTGCAGTGGAGAATTCTACAACAGTTGGAGAGCTGATGTTGGCTCTCTTAGAGTTTGTTTAGGGTGCGATTTAAAAACTAAGTTAGATTTCAAAAGATTTGGCCAAAGGTACTGGAGTTGGAGGTAACAAGCAGTAAGATAAGATCCTTGTCTTGAAGAAGCCCACCATGGGTGGGAACAAATGACTCTGCTCTAATGTGGTGGCACAGTGTGCATCGTGAGTGGTGGGCATTTAGTGTTATGGGAGCAGAGAGGAGAGTGTGGGAAATCATGCCTGGGGCTCAAGAAGGAAGCATGCAGTCTATCTGAACCATACTATAAAGGATGGACAAAATCTTGCCAGGTGGAGAAAGGCAGGAGAGGAGCCATCAAGATGGAGCAGGTGGAACCTGTCTACACCCGAATATAAAGTCTCATTCCATAACCTTTTCCCTCATCATCCCCAAGCCCTACCTGCCATTAGGCTGAGGTTTCAAAAAGAATCCCAGAAAGCCATAAAATGCAAAGTTTGAGTTAACGAAGTAGATCTGCTGCTGTGACCTCACATGTGACAGGACATGGCCACAGGGTAGCTTGTTTTGATGAAAGGGGTTAGGGAGCCTGGAAAAGGGAAAGTGAATAAATCTCGGGGTGTTTCTGGGGACAGGGTATCTGGGTTGTGTGTGAGGGCCTCTCATGAAGAGATGGGACCAGGAGGGGGAAAAGAGTGAAAACAAGATAGAAAGCTTTTATTCTTGACTGTTGCTGTTGTTCTCAATCTTAGCCACCCTGGAGCTTTAATCATTTACTCAGCTTTGCCCAGAGGTTTGATTTAATTGGTTTAGTGTATGGCGCTGGAATTAGCATTTACCAAGCTTCCCAAATGATTCTAATGTGCAGCCAGCATTGAGAACCATCACTGGATCTGTCATGTCTCTTTCAGAATGAGTATATCGAGGTTGTATAGGATATTTTTTTTTTCGTCTTTATGTTCACTAATGTGCTTAGCACAATGCCTTATAGTTAGGGATTACTTAGTACATGCTTTTTAAATGTTCAATTATTTCTAAACCAGTCATGGAATACCATTCCCACTGACCATTGACTGGTCTCGAGATGGGTATGTGTGACGCAGGTTTTGGCCACCTAGATTACCGGAGGAAGATTTTTCTTCCTCATAGAGATCTGTATAAAAAGCTTCCCCCCGCCCTTTCCTTATTGTGCTTTGAATCTTGTGTGAATGTCTGGAGCTGCAGCAAACATCTTGAGACCCAGAGGCAACGAGCCTGAGGATGGTGGACTAGAATGATAAAAAGGGCTTGATTTTGGATTATGTCTTTGAGCGCTCAAACAAACTCTTGGGACTGTTTTCCATTAGATTTCCTATTCAGTAAACAGTAAATATCTTCCTGCTATAAGCCATCATTGGTGAGAGTTTTGTTATGGCCAAAAGTATCACGTATTGAACAACTCCATTTTTTAAGAAATCAAGGTATTTCTTTATTTTCAGAAAATACTCTTCTTTAATGTCATAATTCGTTCACGATAGTAAGGTATTTTTAATCACAATTGTTTTTTTTTCTGTCTTTTTAAAATTTGTTTATAATAGTAACCCAAGTTCATTGAAGAAAAGTTTCATAATCCAGAAAAGTATGATGAAGATTAAAAATATCTAGGTGGTGAGACTATCACCACCCAGGTTGGCATTTTGGTTTGTTTCTTTTCAGTATCATTTTGAAATTTCTCTTTATATTTTATCACAGTTTTATACATTTACAATATATATGATATATGTATTATTTATATATATATATATAGTTTTAACATCAAATAGTTCTATAAATTCTATAAAAATAGCCATCAACTATCCAGTGTTTCCCAATCCCCATTGCCATATCCCAGATGCGGTTAATTTAAAATCCTTTTTTTATGTGTTTCTTGTCATATTTATCTCCATATATAAATAAGATATAATACTTCTATTTCTTTATAATTCAGTTTCATATATTATCTTTCCCTTTCAAATTTGAACAAAAAGAATTTGGCTTTCTTACATAGTTTGCAGACTTTTCAGTCTAATATATATCTCCTATTCCACACCTCTGATATGATTATATTACAATTATATTTAAATCCACAGTCACTCTTTATATTATTATTACTATCATAGAAATTCTATCGATGGTTAAATCATGTAGGATATTATGATTATATTTCCTTTCTTATACAGCTCTCTAGTCTGCATTGATCGAATATCTTTTTTCTCTTATTTGCTGGTAGTAGCTATCATTATAACACCATTGTATTCTCTTCACACACACACACACACACACACACACACACACACACACTCAGTAGATTTCCCAAAAGTATTCAAGGGAGTAAACTCCTGTAACGTCAGATTTCTAAAAAATGTTGACTTTCTTTCTGTTTGCTTTATTGCTATATATTCTGGGAGATTTCTTTATATTTATCTTCCAATCTTTCTATTGATTTTTAAAGTTTCTGCTGTCGTATTTTATTTCCTAAAGCTATTTTTGGGATATTCCTTATATTATCCTATTTTTGTTTTTGTTTTATAAATTTATATTGTTTCCTGTGTTAGCTCTGTTTTCTTCATCTTCCTTTTCAGTGCATCATGCTTTTTGACTGATTCTTTCACTTTGGAGCTCTCCCTCAAATGTATGGTGTTACTAAGCTGTCCATTAATAGCTGTAGTGGGTACCCCTGTCTTTATTCTTTTCTTCTTTAGGTGTTTTCATCCTTAGCTCTGACTGGTGTTTCAAAATCCAAAATTTCTCTGGATCAGCTTCTCCCCAGTATACCTCCATCAGCATATGTAAGGGATTCTCAATTAGATGTTCAATCTGTCCTGCTTTTCAGAAAAATCCAATCCCCTGCCATCGGTGATGTCTGCTATCTCTAATGCCTGGGTTTTTCCAGGGTTGTTTACCAGTTTATTATAAGGGATATTTTAAAGGATACAGATGAACAGCTAGATGAAGTGGTACACAGGTGAGTCTGGGAGGGTCCCAGGAGCTTCTGTCCCCGGAGAACTCCGGTGTGTGAAGCTCCTGAACAGCTCCTTTTCTGTATTGAATAGAAACGTCCATATCTATTCTATGAATATTTACATATACTTATCATGATTTTTGATACTGTAAAAAGGTGAAAGAAAAATGACACCTGTCAATAGGGGAATGGCTGAATAAAATATGATATATCTAAATCATAGAATATTGTGCAGCCATTAAGGAAAAAAAAATATTTGAATGGATTTCCATACAGTATTGTTAAGTGAAAATAGCAGGATGCAGAAGACTATGTTTATGATCTTATCTTTATAAATAATCACTGACAGAAAAAAGCCTGTATATGAGACATATATATAGGCATGTGTCTATGAATGTGGAAAAAGATGAGTGATTGAATTCTAGGTGGTTAAAGCGGTTTATCTTCCTGTGAGGAGGGGGTGGGTTGGGGATCATCTGGAGTGAGGGGGAGAGAAGAGGAAGTGGAGAACCAAGTTATAAAAAAGCTTCATCATAATAGAAATGTATTTTGTCTGTATCCTACCCGTCTAGCAGATATCAGATTTAGAATTCTCAAGTTTTAATTTCCATTTTGCTATAGCAACAGCCGACTAATGACAGGACCTGACTGAGTTAATATTGGCTGAGACTTCAAAATACAGCCTTATGATTGGAAGACATTGGCCACATATTAGATTCTTAATCACATACGTAAGGGCTATATAAATAGGAACTGGGGCCATAGTTAAGCATATTAGAGAAAAATATGTGGGGTGTATAAATTATGTTCATTAAATATACTGGAAATTTTGTAACTCAAAATTATTTATTCAATAGACTAGTGATTAAGACTAATGAACAATAGTTTTGTTTGTTTTTTTTTTACAAATTCTGTAATCCTGCTCTCCTAGGATCTAGTTCTTTGATTAGATTTGCACATTGAATATTAAGCAATGAAAGGAAAATAACATTTAATGGCTTGTGTCAAGCCATTTCTGATGGCAGTTCCCAGGAGTGGCTATGTGCATAGCAAACACAAATATATTTCCCTCACCCCTTTTCAGACTGTCGTCACTAAGACCCACTCAGAATGAGATTCTGGAGGCTGCCAAAGGCACTCTGAGTTACTATTTAATAATCACAATTGATCCATATAACTAGGTGGAATTCCCAATTTGCAGATAAGGAAATAGTCATAGAGGTCACATCGGACTCAAATTTAGGTCCCCTTACTGCAAGGTTGGAGTCTCTCCTGACCACTCTGTATTAATAATACTTCATATTATTATTTGAAAACAACAGAAACCAGTTCAGGCTGATTTAGATAGAGAAGGGATTTAATCACTTGGGATGTTGGAAAGTCATTCTCAGGACTTCGCAACCTTAAGCAATGCTCAGAATCAGACCAAAGAATGGACTGAATAAGGACCCCACCTTAATGAATGCTATGTTGAGACCACCGATGATGGACTACTGGCTGATGGATGCTTTTGTGAGTCCTGAGTCTCTGCCACCTCGGCAACTTGACTGTGCTGCAGTTACCACAGTCATTCTCTCCTCACATCACTCTTACATCAGAGTTCCGGCAGCTGTTTAGTGAATTCTTAGCCTAAAATAGGGGTTCGAAAATTCACTCTGTAATGGAATCACCTGTGAAACAACACACGCAGACACATGCACACACATATTCCACTCCAGAGATGATTTTGTTTCATTTGGTCTGGGTTGGGAGTCCAGGAATCTTGTGTTTCAAAAGCTCCACAGTTGACTCTAATGTACACCTGTGGTAAAGAACCACTGGTCTATGCCAGGCCAATGTTTGGTTATCAGACTTCTTTGATAAGAGGAATCACCTGGGCACTTGTTAAAGGTGGACATTCTCCAGCATAATCCCAGAGCCAGAAAGTTAAAATCTCCATGAGAAGAGGCCGTGTAACTGTTAACAAGAACTTCAGGTGGTTCTTATCATCACGGCAGTTAGAAAAGTACTCTCCTAGGACAGATAAGCACACTCCAGCAGCAAAGGAGCCTGACAAAGCCAGTGTCTGGCATTTTCAACCTCTCTAAGGAAGAAGTAGGCCCTATCTCACACCAAAGATCATGAGGTAAGGATTTTCCTGTGCATTGGAAGGTGGTTCATATTTTGGAGTGCTAAAAAGAATGACAAATGCCTATTACGTTCCCACACAGTTTCTCTAGAGACACCCAGGTTTCTTTAAATGGATTGTGTATTTTATTCCAAAAAGATCGTTTGTAACTAAAACATCAACTCTCTTAGCACGCATCCTTGCCAAGAAAATCACATTACTGCTGCTTCTTAAGTTAATCTTTGTCTCTTGAATGCTATTCTAGTTCTGATCTCATTTCAGTAGCAAGAACATAAACCAGAATTTAGCCCTCAAGGAATATGATAAAATAAATATGATAAAGGCTTGAATATTGTTAGGATAATTAGCATAAAAATATACTTCAGTTGTTTCCTCAGTGTTGCCATGTCTGGATTATGGATGATATTTAGGAATTAAAATACCGTAGTGTATTGCGTTCTTTAAAGATGACTCTTTTGAGGCTCTGATATTGTCTTTTACTTGGAGTTAATTTTTCTTACGTTTTCAGAAATGGCCTTTCTACAGATTGCCGTCTATCTCTCCAACCAAGTGTACTGATTCCTTACATAGAGTTTAAGCTAGTGTAAACTAAACACTCCAATTTTAACTGCATTTAAATATCAATGTGTTTTTTCATCCGGGAAGAAAAGGCCTCCTCATCCCCACTGCCAGTCAGTTTCACTTTCTTTCATAGTGACATACTTAGGAGGAGCCGCCCCCCCACCACCAATTTTTCTTACACAGTCAACTGCATGTGTTAAAGTGATGAAGAGCCTGTGCACAGCACAGTCACAGGAAGCTGCCTCATACTAAAAGTTTGATAACAGTGACAAGGATATGTTACTCAAGTTTATCACCAAGGAAAAGAGCATCGATGGCACGTACATTCAGAGCCGTATGTTGGAAGTCAGTGAGTTCGTCATAATAATATTTGTTAAAGTTGTTCTCAGTAACTTTTATAGCAGATCACTCATTATAAGTTGCTGTCTAGGGACGGTGATGCAATAACCAGGCAAAAGATTTGATTGATAAGACGCTTTCTCCATACCACCTGTTTAAAAGAAAGGGCCAAGTTTACAGTGATTGAGGAAAATTCTTCCTTGATGGGAACAGTGTTGTCTCTTGGGGTTGAAAACGTTTAATGGAATTGCAGTGTCTTGACCTCCAGATGGAACAGGGCTCTGGGCTAGTAATCAAAAGCATCTCTGCACATCTAGGACAGAGCAACAATCGTTACCACAAATGACGGTACCATTTGTTTCGTACTTTTTGGCTGGGGCCAGGTGGTTAGGGGTGCCAGCTGAGGTTACAGTCTCAAATTTGCCAGCCCAGGTTTCTGTGGTCAAGCAAATTGGGATGATGGCTACTGTTATTAAAGAGAAATAAAAAGGAAAGGGTAAAAGTGTTGTGATTTTTAGTCTGAAGGTGTGTCTGAGGTTGATACCAGGTGGCACTTAGGCCTGAGGTCAAAGGGCACCTGCAGTCGCCTAGTAGTAGAAGCCTTGCGCGGTCCATGGCAGTAAAATGTCTCTAGCAATCTGCTTTTTACACTGCAGCCCTTCCTGCTCAGCATCAAGGAGCACTGGCCACAGGGCTGCTGTCACACTTGTGTTCTGCTTTTGAGAAAAGACTGAATTTTGGCAATCTGTTTCTAATGCTTCATTTTATAATTGGTAATTTATAAAATGATTATGTATATAGAATGTTAGTTCACAGTGTCATTAAATAATCTCTGATCTAGAGCATGGGTCTACACTTTGTGTGTACAGGACGAGACAGTAAATATTTTTAGACTTTCCGTGCCATATGGTCTCTGTCACAACTACTCAACTCTGCTTTTATAGCGTAAAAGTAGCCATAGCCAATATGTAAACACATGGGTGTAGCTGTGTTTCAGTAAAACTTTATTTACAAAAACAGCTGGCCTGATATTACTTGTGACACAGTCAATACACTTAGTAATCGTAATGGCATTGACCTGAGTCTTAAGATCTGGTTTATGGCCAGGCTCCATCACCTACTATCTGCTGACCTTTGACAAGTCAGTTTACATTTTTAAGCCTCAGTTCCTACCTCTCTAAAATGGCATTACCTGCCTTTACCTACTTCACACATCTGAGAGAATAAGAAAAAATAATATATAAGTAAAATAATATTAGTGATTGTTACTATCTACTGAGCACATACTAAGTGCTACGTGTTACAGTAAGTTAGATTCATCTAGTTGCATCTCATGCTATAAAAAATGTTCCATTTGATATATCTATTACCACTACTAATCAAAGTTATAAATCTTTATTGAGCACTTGCTATGCACCAACATTGTGCTAATTTTACATAAATCATCTCACTTAATCTTCACAACTTTTGTACCTATTATTAACTGTTTTACAAATATTAAGGTCAGTGAATGCCACTACTTAGTTGCAGAATATGCATTAAAGGAAATATAAGCAGCATAGATAAAGACTACTGAATGAACCTAGATATTTCATTCTTTTGCTTTCTTATTCTCAAAAGGCATTTTCCGTTGAAATTTAGTTGTAACAGAAGTGTGATCTCTCCTCCACCTCCAGCTTTGAGCTTGCTCCAATCTCTTTCTCTTACCCTATTGTGTCCCTAAGTTTGTTGATTCTAATAGCTTACGAAGTCCCAAGGCATAGACTGTCCTGACCTGTGGCTGAACAGTCTGGACAACGAGGATTTGAAGTAACAATGGGCTGGGAATACCATCAAACCGTAACTGGCCAGTTTGCAAGTTTAGGCTTGTGATAAAGGAAGGGCCTGTGGACTGGGTCAACTCTTGGTTTGAGTATAGCTACTAGGGACTCTAGTTTTTCTCCTGACCCACTGGCTCCAGCATTTTCTCAGTCACAGTCCAAATATGAGAGCTAGTCTGAGATACAGAGGTCAACTATTTAAACTTGGAACTCAGCATCACTTCCCTCTGTCAACTTCTCCCTAGCATCTCTCTAGATCACTATATGCCTCCATTCATTCATTTATTCATGTATTTGAGAAATGTTTACTGAGCACTTATAAAGGAAATAGAATGTAGTACGTATGATAGCATAATGTCAGTGGTATAGTAATTGATTTTTTTTCTGGCATATCCCCTCCTCACCTTTTCCCTCATTCAAGTAGCTAGAACTGCACTGTCCAATATGATAGTCACAGTCCACATCTAGGTATTGGGCACTTGAAATGTGTGTGGCTAGTCCAAATTGGCATGTGCCACAAGAATGAAATACACACTGAATTTTAAAGCCTTAGTGTAAAAGAGTAAAGTAGTTCATTAATAATTTTTATATCACTTATATGTTGAAATATTTAGGATATAGTAGATCAGGTAAAATATGTTAAACTCAATTTCACCTGATTTTAATGTGGCTACTAGAAAAATTACAATTTCACACATGGTGCACATCATGCTTCTGTTGGACCATTCTGTGCTGATGGCCTCCTCCATCTGACTTCATTTGCTATTCTCCTTCTTGCTGATTTTTGTCCTAGGGGCTTCACCGTGTTGTTTGTTGGGCCTGGAACATACTCCCACCAGATAATCACATGGGCATGCTTCCTCCCTGCCTTTAGGTTTTTATTGAAATGTCACTCTAATAATGATGTCTAATCTAAAATTAGACAGCTAATCTAAAATTACAAAAAGGCAACCTCACTTCCTACTCCCTCCCATGCTTGATTTTTCTCCATAGCACCTATCTGCAGCTGAAATACTGTACATTTTACATAGTTGTGTGCATGTTTTCTGTTTGTCCCCATATAAGGATTTTTTTCTGTTTTGTTCATTGCTGGAATGGTGCTTGGAATGTAGTATAATCTTAGTAAATATTTGTTGAATTAATCAGTTGCCTCAGGAGAGGGATTTGACGTGGTTGAACGTAGAAACAAAGGAGGCCCCCTGGCCTGGCATCCAAAAGTCAGGGGAAAGGAAATTCTTGGCACAAAGTTTTTGTTTTGTTTTGTTGTTGTTGTTTGTTTGTTTGTTTTTCATAAAACCAACAGGACTTCCCAATATAACAGAGGAGAAAATAGTGGTGGTCCCTACAGAACTTAAATATGACAAGGGTCAAAGGAGATGGAACCATGAGTTGACTGCTATTAAATTTCTACCAAGTGGGAAGAAGGAAGTTTCGAAGTAGAAATCAACTTGAGTTACAGTAAAGTTTTATTTCTCCTAAACCAGAGTTTGTGGCTGAGATTTGCATACTGACAGAAATGTTAGACTTTTCATATTAGAGTTGCCCTCAGGAAGAGAGAATAAGAAGTCATGTTGTGGTCCAAATAGCTTTCCACATTACCTCCCCCCGCCAACCCCCATCCCAGTGTTTTATATGTGATTTGCCAACAACATTCCTGTTCAGAAAGACAGTCAAGTAAATAGTTCCATTAAGACCACCAGATATCTCTTTGACTTTGTCTTTACGCTACATCTATATCCATATCTATTTCTGTCTAGCAAGTAACTTCATGTAACTATTGTAACTTCAAAATCAGAACCTGAGAATGTGAGATATACAGCATTCAAGGAACAATTGCTTTCTGCGACATTGCTAAAATGATAAGTGCCACTTTTTTCAATGAGTGAATATGGTAAGCATATCACTTCTAGTTTTATGTGGGTTTTCTACCAGATGATGTCTACCCCCATTCATCCCATTTCTACTCACCCTACCTCACCCCATCTCTGAGATTCAATCCATCCTGCATTTGCTCCTCATCTTCCATACATACTCTGGGATGGAGGTGGGCCAGAAGGAGAAGTGAAGTGACGAGTGAGGACGTCTGTGCTTCACACATTTAGTGATTTTTTTTTAAACTGCAAGTTTAATGGTTTGTTCCAGGCATCAAAATTGCTGCATTAAAGCAGAAGACAAAAAATGTCTTATTCAAAACAGCTGCATCTAAATACCATGTGCCGTCACCACAGCTTGCTCAGACTACCAGCACATGGTCTGGAATATGATGAGGCATGTTTCTTTAGTTAGGTCTATACAACTTCATAACACACGGCACTTTTTTTTCTTTGAATTCGAGGATGAAAAAAGTATGAATATTTTAATTAGCATTGTGTAAGCTCGAAATTTTTTGTTCATTTTTCTAATTTTAGAATTAGGACAGAGATTTTTCTGGCACTTGTTAACTGTTGCATTGCACTTTTGGCCTATTCAAATACATTTGTACCCAGGAAAGAGTCTAGGAAAGATCATTTTACTTAGTATTCAAAGAAGGAGAATTCTTTTTTTTTTTTTTTCCAGTGCAAGCAGAGACACAGAGGGATGGCTTTGAAAGCTTTCCAGTTGGTCTAAGATTAAGCAGATGTTCAAAATTCAGTTCAGATTGTTCTAAAGTCAAATATAGCTTGTTAAAGGGTTTAGTCATGGAGAAGGACATTTTAATCAAAAATTCATTTAATTTTTAAGAAATTAGGTTGGATAATGAAGTGAACACATCAGTGCTGCTTTGTTCTAATTTTTTTTGTTACTGTGGAATATAGAATTTGCTGTTTTTCAGTTAAGTCAGTTACATGGGAAGTAAAAACGGTTTTATAACTCAGAGATATATTACAGAAATTTGGGGGCATATGTACCATTTGAAAATCTTATTACAGTGAAAGAAGGCATCCACTGGAATGATGCATTAAACCTTTCAAAAAAAGTATTTTAGTTGATTTATTCTTTGCTTTGGATCTGATGGGAAAGTGTCTAAAGCAGAGAAATGTGTTCTTCATGTGAAAAATGGAAATTATTGAATTCTATCTTAAACTTGTCCAGGTACTTTTATATATTGCATCTTGTTTAATGTAAAATAGCTCAGGTGGTCTTGAAGAGCACTCTCAATTGCCCTTTTTGTTGAGGATGTCCGGAGCTGCTCCCTCTTGGTATGAATTCTCTGAATGTTTGTGTCATGGCCTGCTTTGATGTCAAAAATAATCATCATTGGTGGTTTTTAAATATATTTCTTTAAAATGTAGCACCCAGCTGGTATCCCTATTCCCCCAGCAACAATACTCAAAGGAGAGAATATATAACATTTAGAGCCAGGCAATTGATGTTATGTATGCTATACAATTGTAGCCATTTTTTAAAATAATTTTACTTTTCAATTACAGTTGACATACAATATTATATTAGTTGCAGGTGTACAGCAGTGATTAGACATTTATAGAACTTATGAAGTGATCACCCTAATAAATCTAGTACCCATCTGACACCATACATAGTTATTACAATATTATTGACTATATTCCCTGTGCTGTACTTTATATGCCTGTGACTGTTTTGTAACTTCCAATTTGTACTTCTTAATCCCTTCACCTTTTTCACCCAGCCCTCAACCTCACTGTCTTCTGGGAACCCTCAAAATGTTCTCTGTATCTATGAGTCTGTTTCTGTTTTGTTTGTTTGTTTGTTTTTAATTCCACAAATGAGTGAAATCATGGTATTTATCTTTTTCTGTCCGACTTATTTCACTTAGCATAATACCCTCTAGGTCCATTCATGTTTTTGCAGATGACAAGATTTCATTCTTTTTTATGGTTGAGTAATATTCCATTGTATATGTATACCACCTCTTCTTTATTCATTTATCTTATCTTTTTTTAGTGTAATTTTTTTATTATTTTATATATACAGTACATTGGTTAGATATTTATATAGTTTATGAAATGATCCCCCCAATTACTCCATCACCCATCTGGCTCTACACATAGCCATTACATTACTGCTGACTGCATTCCCTACGCCGTGCTTCCCATCCCCATGACCATCTTTCAACTACTAATTTGTTCCTCTTTAACCCTTCACTCCATTCTTCCAGTCCTCCAACCCCCCGCCCATCTGACAGTCACCAGATTGTCCTCTATATTTGTGAGTCTGTTTTCATTTATTTAGGTTGATTCCATATCTTGGCTATTGTAAATAATACTTCAGTGAACATATGGATGCACATGTCTTTTCAAATTAGTGTTACTTCAGATAAATACCCAGCAGTGGAATTACTGGGTCCATCTTTGTCTCTTCTTATAGCCTTGGTTTTAAAGTCTATTTTGTCTGATATAAGTATCGCTATTGTTGTTTCCATTTTTATGAAACATCTTTTTCCATCCCTTTACCTTCAGTCTCTGTGTGTGTTGATCTGATGTGTCATGGGCTCATGAGCATACCCTAGTGGCCATACAAAACTGTGGCTGGGACCACTGGTTTAAGCTTCAAGGCCAGAGGTACAGGTAGACATGAGTGTGCATAGTACAGTGAATTGAGGCTTTGCATGCAAGATACATACATCTATGTAAGGAAGACCCTCCCTCCCTTTACCCCTCCGACTTTGCCTGGAATATTACTGCTTATTCTTCACGCCTCAATTTATATGTCACTTCTGAGAAGCCCTCCCATGTGCTTTTGTAGCACCTTGACCATGCCACTTATATTCCATTGTAATTATCTGTTTACCTTCATGTGTCTTCTCATCAGACTGTAGGCTCTGAGGAGCTTTTCATCTTTGTGTTTTTTTTATCTTTGTATTTCCAAGACCTAGCTGATACAGACACTGAATAACTGTTTATTCAATAAATGAATGAATGAATTCAGAAGACCTGCTTTATGTCCTGGCTCTCCTAGTTATTAGTTATAAACACTTTCAGTATATTTCTTCATCTGTAAAGTGGGATCGATTATCCATACATTGTAAGTAATGTAGGACACTGAAGCCTAGACAATGAAATTACGTTTTGGATGTCACATGGTCCTACAGATGAAAAGAGGCACAGTCAGGTGTCAAGGCCACTGTGCGTTATTCTACATTCTGCTCTTTCAAGAACATTGTAATGCTTCTCAAGTAGTCATTTTGAGTTGTGAACACAACAAAGAAGGTAGTATATATTACTTGACAAAACATTATAATTTTGTTAAATAAGAAAGGCTAATTTTATTAATCCTGTCTGCTCATTGCTAGAAATGCTGGGAGCATCCCACTTAACTTTCTGGATAGTGGCTTTGTTCTATGCACTTTATAGTCAGAAGACCAGGTTTGGAGTCTTTGCTCTGTAACTTCTTTAGGTTTTGAGGTACTGGGAAACTTTCTCTGAGTCTCTGTTTCCTTGTCAATAAAATGGGGGTGATTGTATTTCCCCCAGTCGGATTATAGTGAGGATGAAGAAATATGTATAAACTGTAAATTACTACACACATATAAGATGCATCATGATTATTACTAGGACATATCAAACCAGTAAGCCACTGTCACATATGATCTCAAGGGGATAACACCTTTTAGAAAAACAACAAAATATAAGGTATTTTAGTTTTTGCGATTATTTATAACTGTTAATTCACTAGGTTGCATTTTAAATATTTTTAATGAAATTAGTCTCACAATGTCTGAAAGGTAAAGGATATCTTGTTTCCTAGCTCTCAACGCACAGTATAACCACAGACAACTGATAAGCCTCAGTAGTAAACAGTCCTAGCTGGAAGGAAGTATACATACACGAGATCTGGCTTTCTTTGCTCCAAGGCTTTGGAAAGATGGACACAAGATCTGATGTTCACACATTGACCAGCTTTTCTGAGAGTAGGTGCAGGTGGTAAAGTTAGCTTTCAAGAGTCAAGAGTGTCAAAAGGACACAGCCAGAGTGAATTGAACATCCTTGTACTAGTTTCCTTTGGCTACTGCAACAAATTACAACAAAATTAGAGGCTTGCAACAACACGGATTGATTATCTTGAGGTCAGAAGTTCTTGAGGTCAGAAGTTCTTGAGGTCAGAAGTCTGAAATGGGTTCTTGAGGTCAGAAGTCTGAAATGGGTTTCACTGGGCTAAAAGTAAGGTCTCAGCAGGGCAACACTCTCGAAGCTCTAGGGATGAAGCTCTACTTCCTTCCTTTTTTCAGGTTCTAGGAATCGTATGCATCCTTTGGCCCCTTTCTTGCATTACTTTAACCTGTTTTCATAGTCATATCTGTTACTTTCTCTTCTGTTATTAAGTCTTCCTCTGCCTTTCTCTCATAAAGACACTTGTGATTATATTTAGGGACCACTTGCATAAATCCAGGACAGTCTCCCCATCTCAAGGTTTTTGATCACATCTGCAGTCTCTTTGCTATATAAAGTAACATTTACAGCGTAGTTATGATGTGGAGAGCTTCGGGGCCATTATTCAGCCTACCACAACCTTATATGTCCATATATAAGATGGTGATATCATGATTATTTCTAAGAAATGTCAAGTGAGTCAGCTACTATTGCATATGATTTCAAAGGGGCAACCAACATAATGCAAGACATTGAATTTTAGGTTATCTAATGATTTATATAGTTAAAATAGTTTACTAGGTCGTATTTTAAATATCTTGAATGAAGTTCAAAAATCACGATTTGTAGTCTCTTCCCAGAAAGAGATTCATCTTGTCAAACCTAGTCATCCTTCTCTACACTTCTGATCTAACTGTAAAGATCAATTTCTGTTCCATCAGGCTCTGAGTATATCTAAAAAGATTACTCACTTACACTCATTATTCTATAAATTTGATAAATAGGCCTTTAAATTCAGTATGACAGCCTAGAATTCACTTTAGCCATTCTGTGACTTTCTTCTAGCTAGGTTTCCAGTTATTGGTTCTGGATTTCTCTTAGTGGTTAAGGGAGAAGTTGAATGGGAGTGTTAGCAGACTTCTGGCTTCAGATTTAGGAGCTCTAAAGAAACACAGTTAATGAGGAACCTTGTGGGACATGGAATCTGGATCTTCTACAATGAGTTCAGAGTTTTCCTCTCAACCACTTTGCTCACCATTAAGGGTAGGAAAGTCGAGCTTTGCAGGGTTGGAATCATACTGCATAGCATTTTTATAGCCCATAGTGCTATCACAGACATTCATTCAGTCCTTGAGAATGAGTCTGTGAGGGTGGCAGAATTACCACACTCTTTATAAGCTCAGACCCTAGATGAAGAAGAGCTTTGCGTACCTAGTAAGGGCCAGACTTGGACTTGAACTAAAGATTTCCGGTTCCTTAGCCACTGTACTGTTCACTACTGTAGACCTGTCTGGCATCTTGAAGTTTGGTCCTATTCCTAAGTATTTAAGTCTCCTCTCTAGCAGTTTTCTAATTTGTTAAAGCAGGTTTAACATAACTTTGAGTGCTCTGCTCGCATTATCTCTTGACATATCTGGGTAATTGCAGCAAAACATGTGAGTGTATATGTATGGTATAAGGGAACTTGAGTTATTTAGATAACTGTCTCCATTTTCTACATCATGTGTGGTGAAAAAGATAAACCCTCTCCTATAAGACTTGATGATATGGTTTGTATATGCTATTATTAATAATTTGGGAAGACACAGATGGAAAAACTGAATGCACTTGTGGGGGCTTTGGTGTAATGTGGTTCTTATTTTTGACTATTATTAATCTGAGTGCATTCTTCCAGAGTGTGTGATAAAGGTCTGTTGGTGACTTTGGGAGGAAATGAGAAATTATTAAAATAGAAATATTAAAATTAGAAATATTGACTGTAAGACATAGATCTCTTCTGGGGAGAAACCATAGATTGGAAACTAGGAATGCAAAGGATAAAGAACACTTTCTTGTGGCAGTATCACCTTTGTTTTTATTATATATAGAATCTATTAACTCCATCTAGTCTAATGTGTCATTTAAGACTGATGTTTCCTTATTGACTTTCCATGTGGAGGATCTGTCTGTTTATGTAAGTGGGGTATTAAAAATCTCCTATTATTGTGTTGCTGTCTACTTCTTCCTTTAGGTCTGTTAATAATTGCTTTATATATTTTGATGTTCCTAGGTTGGGTGCATATATATTGATAAATGTGAAGTCTTCTTGGTGAATTGTCTCTCTTGTTACAAAATGTTCATTTTTGTCTCTTGTTACCTGTTTTGTCTTGAAGTCTGTTTTGTCTGATATAAGTATGACTACACCTACTTTTCTCTGGATGCCGTTTGCTTGGAGTACCGTGTGCCAGCCCTTCACTTTGAGCTTATGTTTGTCTTTGGAGCTGAGATGGGTCTCCTGAAGCCAACATATAGTTGAGTATTACTTTTTAATCCATCCAGCTAGTCTGTGAAATAAGTCAGATGGAAAAGGACAAGAACTTATGATTTCACAATTTCACATATATGTGGAATATAAGACTAAACAAACTCATAGATACAGACAACAGAATGGTGGTTACCAGAAGAGAAGAGGGTGAGGGAAGGGAGTTGGGAGGGAAAAATGGGTAAAGGATGTCAAATATATGGTAACGGATAGAAACTAGACTTTTGGTGATGAGTATGCAATACAGTATATAGATATCGGATTATAATTTTGTACACCTGAAATTTATATAATGTTATTAACCAGTGTTATCTCAATTAAAAAAATTAAAATGTATAGAATCATAAAATTCTAGAGCTGGAGGGGCCTTTGTAACCACTTAGTCCCAACATCTTATTTAATAGAAGAAACCAAGGTTAGGATGTCGAAGTGGAAGTTCCTGGTAAAGGTGGGATGAAAAAACAAGTGCAAGTCTCAAGAGGTAAGAGCTCATCTTCCTCCCAGCACATGGCACACTAAGACTTCTGTATTATACCTCTTACTGCTCTTTTATCCCTTTCACTCAATTCAGAGTGATTTTCACACACGCAGAGATGATAATGTAAGGCTAGACAGTGTAAACCAAGTTTTATTGATTCTCTGGTTTTTGTACCAGCAGAAAGTCTTACACTGCATGCAAAAAGTCATAACCAACTTTGAATTCAATCACAGTGACAGAAGTCAGATACAAAAATAAAAGAATTACATCAGTTGTAATTCAGAATACAGGAAAATTGCCAGTTTATGACTTGAAAATAAATTTAAAAGAATATATTTCCAAGAAAAGGCCGTTAATCAGATAGTTCAAGTTCTAATTCATCAAGGGAACTATTTCTCATAAATTAGAGCTAGAATCTGACAGTTTTGCTAATTCTTTATTATACGAACAGTTAATAGGGACAGTTGCAGTCAATAGGCAGTCTCCATAATTGAATCTTCAGCTTCTGAATTTGTCAACAGTAATAAAGAGTGCAATTAGAAAGTAACTAGGGAAATAATAATAGTTGTGCCTTTATGAAGACTGAGACCCTTTTATAAACTCTGTGTAATTAGTTTTTGTGTGATAGCAAATCTTTTTGAGTCCTGCAAAATGTGGGCTATATCATATCTGAATGTTATTGATATCTCTTTCTCATATACAGAGCAATTAGGAAAGAAAGCTTAAAAAAGACTGACGAAGTAAAAATAGAGATAATTGAAAACTGAGAATAATCATTTCTATTGTCCAAAAAAGTGATAATGGAACCCAGCATGTAATCTATTTTTCATCATGTTGTCATTCTATGTTCTAATACCGGATTAGTCAATGGAAGAGTTCATCCATCATAAGGGGCTTAATGTTCCTTCAAACCAGAATCATTGCAGGAAGTTAGATTGGGGCCAATAAGTCCCTGAAATATTCAAACATTATCATTGGGAACATTAATGATGTGTGTATCATTTCATGCATTTGGCCAGTTACCCTGCTTCGTTTTTATGCGAACAACATCAACAGTGCTGCCCGATATTTTACGGAGAAGGGAAAACCGTAATTTAATTTATAAAGGGCAGAGAGAACATGCAATCTTCATAACAACTTGGGGAGGTAGGCAGGTCAGAGATCCCTATACCCTTTTTGTAGATGAAAAATATGAAACTTAAAGAAGTGAATGACTTGTCCAAGAGGCATTAAAGACTGAGTCTCGGGTCCAGGTCTTCCCATGCGACATCTTTCAGTTTTCTTTAGTTGTTGAATTTCACTTCACACCAAACATATACTTTTGGCTTTGAATTGAGTTACAAATTCTATTAAATACCAAATTCTGTACTCTTGTGTACAGATTCACAATTAAATATATCTTACGATGTGTGCAATATAGCTGTACCTTTCTGAATTTAAATAACCTTCCGCATGCATTATACATTAGGTACCTGGAGATATTCTGATTTATAAGATACATGGTTGAAGAATGGCATACTCTTTACTTAGGGAGCATCCTAAATGGCTTTCAGATGGTTGTTCTTCAGATTTATGATTTAATTAGAAAGGACTTAGAAAAACTTCAATTCGATCTAAAATTATTTGAGTGAATTGACAACTAGCACTTTAATGGAATTAGATTTCTCTGACACATACCACTCTCCTGGGGTTGTGACATTAAAAACAATTTAAAGATTCAAGCAAATCTAAATTGAAGTACTAAGTGTTGATTGTTGAGAATATGAATCACCAGAACAGGGAACACTATTTGAATAACTTCATCCCTAGAGGGAAAATGGGCCACAAAAATAAGCTGTATTACAGCATTTGCAAATCTTTCATTTGGCTAAATAATGAAGATAATTTATTGGCAGAGTAGACTGTGGGTTGAGAAAAAGAAAAAGAAAGAAACATAAATGTACCCTCCTTAATTTTAAAGCTTCCTGTTTCATGGGAATTTCTCTAAACTTCTCAGACATTTTCCTAAAAATGCCACCTTGTTCATAGGTTTGATCTGCTCAGTCTGGCCTGGGACTGAAGAACAGACGTTACAACCAGATTTCTCGCTGGGGAATAAATGCATCCATTTTAATTTTGTAAGGACATAGCTTGGGGAGTGAAGAAGGTGTTTCTTCTCTATTTCATAGAAAATACATAGCTGTGATTTGTGATTTCTGGGAACATGGTGACAGCTTGAGTACATTGGATCCAGTTCAAAGACCCTAGGTGTTTTGGAAATGAACTTTTGGTCTTCTTGAGGTAGATTATTCAGAAGTTTTCTTTGGGTTTTAAATAGTTATATTCAGTTTATTACAATTACAAATCCCCGAATGTAGTTCTTTTCTTTTGAGTTCTGCATACAAATCTTATTATTCTATTTGCAAATCTGATAGATTTTAACAGTCCTTAAAAGGGCTTTTAAATAATGTATAGTACCATTTACCAACTTAGTTTGACACCTTCAAATATTTTAAACTGCACTTAATACATTTTAATATGCAGTGTTCATTTTCCTTAAGTCTTTTAATTGTCTGATAAACAAAGCCTCTACAGTATGAAATAATTCTTACAGTAAATTGAATTTATATCTATAGTGAACCAAAAGTTCTCGTAGATGCTCCAATAGTTTTAAAGAATGCAATAAAATTCTTCTTAAAAGCATAAGTATGATCAGTTAATCGGTTCTACCTTTTAAATTGGAGTTACCAGGCTGCCACTCTAAAAGGCCAAATTATCTTGAAATAGCAAGAATGTAGATATGAAATATATACAAAAATAAAACAATGTAGTTTGATCCTCTTAAAGCTTTATCTTCTTCATTCTAAATCTTTGCATGTTTAAGAAATCTGTACTCACTAAAGAATACAGCTACCATTCCAAACTCCTGTTGTTACTTACAACCAGAGATGTTGGCCAGGTATGAGACCTGAAACTGCAGCTCTGTGGACCACACATGCTGTCATTCTGAGCCCTTTTTATACAGTCACTGTATCTCAGTTGGCTCTACTTAAAAGGAAATAGGCCTCTTAACTCACATTACCTGATTTTTTTGTTTCTTAATGAAGTCCAGCACTGCCCACCAACGCTGACCACTTGCAATTCTGTGCTGCTTAAGGTACGTTATAGTACTTAGTGCACAAGCCTGCACTCTAGAGCCAGGTTGTCTAGGTTCAAATACTGGCTCTACCACTCATTAGGTGTTTGATCATGGACGAGGAGCTTAAACAATCCGTGCCTCAGTTTTCTAATCTGTAAAATAGGGATAATACCAGAAAGTACCTCATAGGTTTGTTGTGAAAATTAAATGTGTTACTATATGTAAAACTCTTTGAATAGTCCCTGGCTTGTATGTGCTTATATAGGTATATTAACTATAAAATCATTATGTGTATTTTCCTTCTAAGATATAAATGTATTTTCCATTTAATTTGAAAGATTTTTGAACTTTATGGAATCTTGCACTCTTACATAATTATGGAATTGTGCTTTCCTTAGATATTAAAATTATATCCAATTTAATTTTGCATGTTACTTTGGATTTGTCCTTTCTGTCATCACAGCTTTATTAAGTCATTCTACTGAATGATTTTAGACTCAGCTTTATGCACTTGATAAATGACTCGCCTGAGTCACTTAACCTCTCTGTGCCTCAATTTCCTTATCTGAAAAAAATGAGATAATAATCCCTGACATGATTTACCTAATTTATTCAATAAATGTAAGTATTTATTCATCATCCACTATTTCCTAGGCATTATTCTAGATTCTTTGAATAAATTAGTGAGCAAAGCAGATAAATATTCCTGCCTTCTTGGAGATTCCGTTCTAGCCAGGTTGAGAGTGGTGGGAGAAAGTGGTGGGGAGAAGAGACTTAATGAATGAGTAAATTATATTGTATATTAGGAGGTGATAAGTGTTAAGGAAAAATAACAATGGGTTAAGAGAAATCAGAAATTTGCAGGAGGGCTCTGGGAGCCGATTACAGTATTAAACAGGGAGATCAGTGTAGGCCTTATGGAGAATGAGATTTGAGTAAAGACTAGAAGGAGATGAGGGAATGAGGTAAGACATATCCGGGGAAAGAGCATTTCAGACAGAAGGAACAATGTATTAGCTTCCGTGGCAGCAAGAAACAACTGTAATATATTAGGCTCTGACAAGCACAGACGTTTATTTTTTACTCATATTATGTGGCTGATAGACACTCCCATAATTTTTAAAAATACTTTCTTCTCTCTAGACTTAATTGTAAGTATTTAAGCTTATCAGGGCAGGGAAATATATTCCACTACAGAGAAGCATGGCAAGATTAGAGGGTATTAAGAGTTAACACAGCAGGAGTGGTTGCTCGTTCCTTAATGGTTTCCACGTGTCTTGGATTTACTCTTGGGGCAACCCCTGAGAATGTAGCCCTTAGAATGTTTTTTTTTTATATCACCAATGGATCAATTGTTTTTCTGTGTACACCTGGGTGAAATAAACCATCCCATAGTAGCTTGTCAGCATTGCTTTGCACAAACATCCAGATTGACGATGTGCACCTGGTTTCATTATTTTGATCCTGAGTTTCAATTGCCATGGCTGATTGCTAGCAAGAGGTGCCTATGTGACCAACCTATAAAAGCCTCAGGCCCTGAGGTTCGAATGGATTTCTCTTGGCAGAAACATTCCACACTTGTCCCTGTAGTTTGCTGCCAGAGGGAAAAAACCCCATCCTATGTGGACTTGGATGAGGAAGGACATCAGAAACCTATGCTGGACCTCTCTGGACTCTTAATGAATATCTTTTTCCTGCTGCTTTTGCTCTGAATCTTCTGCTGTGATAAATCTTAGCCATGAGTAGAGCCCTCTATCGAATCCATTCTTTCTAGTGTATCATTGAACTTTAGAAGGAGGTTGTTGGACTCCCCGCAGAAGAAGAGAATTGATCATTGTTTTCACAAACAATTAGAACATAGGCTTAAAAGCAGGAACATGCCTTGCAAGATCAAGAAACAGTAAGGAAGCTCAAGTTTGTGGAGCAAGGTTGTAAGAGGGAGAGGGATAGGAGATGGGTTCAAGAAGTAAGGGGGGACAGATCATGTAGGGTTTTGTAGGTCATAATAAGATAGGAAGCCATTGGAGGGCTTTGAGTGGAAGAGTGACATAATCTAAGTTTTAAAGGGGATCACTAGGGCTACTGTTTTGTGAATGGATGGTAGCCGGGCGAGGGTTAAAGTTGGGAAACCCATTAGGAGGCTCTTGCAATAATCCAAGTGAGAGATGAGGGTGACCTGGACCAGCTAGCAACATTAGAGGTGGTAAGAAGTGGTCAGATCTGGGATATTTGAAGATGATTTTTATGAATCAAGTAAAGTAATGCTGTGTGTGAAAGTTTGCCAGATGTAAGGCATCATACACAGGTAAATGACTTTAATCAGGTTTGGAATATTGTTTTGGCCAAGAGATTAAAAAGGGCCTGAGAGAGACTCCTGAGGGAAGAGGAAAACTCCCATTGCCCAGGCTGAAGAGGGGGCTTTCTCAGGCTATTCATGAAACTGCATACAGACCTTTTTTTGATGAAAATCCAAAGAAACATGATTTGACACTGCTGTTACTTCAGATCATCTGTAGTCAGGCCTAGCCTACCAACCCAGGCATATTAGCATAGAGAAAAATTCCTTTCCACATTCCCCAAGGGGACCTTTTTCCCTAACACTACATCTGCCTACTGGGATTGGATTTGTTCTGCCTTTACTCACTGGCAAACACGAAACCAATGTGATCTCAACTATGGGTGTTTTCTGCCACCATGTATCATTGAAAACACATGCCAATGTCACATATTCTGAAGCCAGCTTCTGGGCAGAGGTCACCAGTAAGAATTTTGCCTGTGCCCTGCTTTCCAGTATCCTAGTGCTTCGCTTGTGTGCCCTTTTTCTTTCCCCAATTCCTACCTGCCCTCTCCCAACACACATGTGTAGCAGTATTTCCGAAGGCGTGATTCTCTGTTGTGCTTGGAGATGATTCTGCTAACTCAGATGCAAAGGAGAAATTTGAGCTGAATTATTTCTATTGTCTCTGTTCTAAAAATATTACTTCCTCTTTGCTTAATGTGTGAAGGAAATATGTAGCTTTATTTCTACATAACAGATGCAAAAGCACCTCAGGTAAGGCAGTAACCCCCTGTTGTGAATGCATTTTGATGTACTTAGAGTTGCCACAATTAGAAAACTAAAGCCCTATAGAAAACCCAAAGCTAATTATACCTGGAAGAGTCAGGAAATTGGTTTAACAAAGAAATTTGTGGTATTATCCCTGTTGACAATTGGATTAGGGGATGTTCCCAGTTCTGTGGTTTACAGGATATTTTTCTACAAATCGTTAACAAAAAATGTCAAACTCTTTTATTTTTCTCTTTGAAAGAAAGCCACAGGTCCTTTAGGGGATCCGAGTGCAGCACAGCAAAGCCAGCAAATGTATTTAGAATGTTGCCTGGCCAACAAGTTGTGTTGCTACCTGACCCATGAGACAGTGAGTGGATAAGGCAGTTTGCATAATGATATGCTACTTGGGATGCTTCAGAGGAAGAGAGTACATTTTTCTAAAAATCTCCTTTACCACACTTAGGAAACTTTCCATTTCGAACCATATGAATACATTTTTCTTGTTTGATGCATAGTAGCACTACCCAAGCCTTTATGATGTATAGGTGCTCTTTAGGAGGAGAGAAACATTTGAGTTCTATTAATACCTGTCAAACGTAAAGTGTGTGTGGGGGGGAGGGGTCAAATGGGGGTCACTTAAACTAATTCTTATTCCTTTATTTAGCACTGTGGCGTCAAAGTGGACTCGACTTGGATTTTAGCCATAGCTCTGTTGTTGATGAGCTGTGTGACTTCGAGAAAGGCACTGAACCTGTCAGGAACTTAGTTTTCTCAGCTGTAAAAAGGAGGACTGTTAGTTGTGTTTGATACATTCAACAAATATTTATCGAGTAGTTGCTGTGTGTCAAGTACTATCATAGGTGCATAGACTGTATTAGTGAACAAAACAGGTAAGGATCCCTGTCCTGGTGGCGTTGCCATTCTAGCTGGGGGTGGGAGCACAAATACAAACAATAAAAATAATAAAATGTTCTATTAGGCTGGAAGGTGATGAATGCTATGGAAAAGAGAAAATAGAGTCCAGTGAGAGAATTTTGAAGTGCTGGCAGAGGTGGGGTGGTGAGGTTTA